>NW_027660433.1:0-40623 GCF_963280865.1 Gymnoscopelus braueri | reverse complement strand
TTCCATGTCTCTCTCTCTCTTCAATCTATTCCGTTTCCATGTCTCTCTCTCTCTCTCTCTCTCTCTCTCTCTCTCTCTCTCTTCTCTCTCTCGCTCTCTCTCTCTCTCTCTCTCTCTCTCATTCACCAGGTCAGGTCTGTTGGTCCAATGGCTTCTCGCTTAAGTGTGTGCCTTAGAACCTCAAGGTTGCCAGTTCAAGCCCCACTTGATGCAGACTTCATTTAAGTTGCATTGCACACAACATGATTGTGTCAATTAATGCAAGTGCAATTGTTAAAGATAACCTGAAATGCTTATTTGAGAGTATGTCTTTTCAATGTATGACATAGTTCATTCTGAAAATAGCCGATCTACAATCTCAAAACTTTTCAGATAGCAACGTGTTTCTGAGCTTGTAGATCGGCTGCTTTCACTGGTTCACTTTTATCTTCAACAGACAACCTCAGCCTGTACAAAGCTATAGCACTATAGGTAGTGTTGCAGCTTGTCAATCCGAAGATTCAGGGTTCGATTCCTGTTAATGGCAATAGGTTGAGATGTCAATTCCGCTTCCATCTCTCTTCAATCTATTATGTTTCCAAGTCTCTCTCTCTCTCTTCAATCTATTCCGTTTCCATGTCTCTCTCGCTCTCTCCCTCTCTCCCTTCAATCTATTCCGTTTCCATGTCTCTCTCTCTTCAATCTATTCCGTTTCCATGTCTCTCTCTCTCTTCAATCTATTCCGTTTCCATGTCTCTCTCTCCTCTCTCTCTCTCTCTCTCTCTCTCTCTCTCTCTCTCTCTCTCTCTCTCTCTCTCTCTCTCTCTCTCTCTCTCTCTCTCATATTCACCAGGTCAGGTCTGTTGGTCCAATGGCTTCTCGCTTAAGTGTGTGCCTTAGAACCTCAAGGTTGCCAATTCAAGCCCCACTTGATGCAGACTTCATTTAAGTTGCATTGCACACAACATGATTGTGTCAATTAATGCAAGTGCAATTGTTAAAGATAACCTGAAATGCTTATTTGAGAGTATGTCTTTTCAATGTATGACATAGTTCATTCTGAAATTAGCCGATCTACAATCTCAAAACTTTTCAGGTAGCAACGTGTTTCTGAGCTTGTAGATCGGCTGCTTTCACTGGTTCACTTTTATCTTCAACAGACAACCTCAGCCTGATCTTCAACAGACAACCTCAGCCTGTACAAAGCTATAGCACTATAGGTAGTGTTGCAGCTTGTCAATCCGAAGGTTCAGGGTTCGATTCCTGTTAATGGCAATAGGTTGAGATGTCAATTCCGCTTCCATCTCTCTTCAATCTATTATGTTTCCAAGTGTCTCTCTCTCTCTTCAATCTATTCCGTTTCCATGTCTCTCTCGCTCTCTCCCTCTCTCCCTTCAATCTATTCTGTTTCCATGTCTCTCTCTCTCTTCAATCTATTCCGTTTCCATGTCTCTCTCTCTCTTCAATCTATTCCGTTTCCATGTCTCTCTCTCTCTCTCTCTCTCTCTCTCTCTCTCTCTCTCTCTCTCTCTCTCTCTCTCTCGCTCTCTCTCTCTCTCTCTCTCTCTCTCTCTCATTCACCAGGTCAGGTCTGTTGGTCCAATGGCTTCTCGCTTAAGTGTGTGCCTTAGAACCTCAAGGTTGCCAGTTCAAGCCCCACTTGATGCAGACTTAATTTAAGTTGCATTGCACACAACATGATTGTGTCAATTAATGCAAGTGCAATTGTTAAAGATAACCTGAAATGCTTATTTGAGAGTATGTCTTTTCAATGTATGACATAGTTCATTCTGAAAATAGCCGATCTACAATCTCAAAACTTTTCAGATAGCAACGTGTTTCTGAGCTTGTAGATCGGCTGCTTTCACTGGTTCACTTTTATCTTCAACAGACAACCTCAGCCTGTACAAAGCTATAGCACTATAGGTAGTGTTGCAGCTTGTCAATCCGAAGGTTCAGGGTTCGATTCCTGTTAATGGCAATAGGTTGAGATGTCAATTCCGCTTCCATCTCTCTTCAATCTATTATGTTTCCAAGTCTCTCTCTCTCTATTCAATCTATTCCGTTTCCATGTCTCTCTCGCTCTCTCCCTCTCTCCCTTCAATCTATTCCGTTTCCATGTCTCTCTCTCTCTTCAATCTATTCCGTTTCCATGTCTCTCTCTCTCTTCAATCTATTCCATTTCCATCTCTCTCTCTCTCTCTCTCTCTCTCTCTCTCTCTCTCTCTCTCTCTCTCTCTCTCTCTCTCTCTCTCTTCAATCTATTCCGTTTCCATGTCTCTTTCTCTCTCTCTCTCTTCAATCTATTTCCGTTTCCATGTCTCTCTCTCTCTTCAATCTATTCCGTTTCCATGTCTCTCTCTCTCTCTCTCTCTCTCTCTCTCTCTCTCTCTCTCTCTCTCTCTCTCTCTCTCTCTTCTCTCTCTCTCTCTCTCTCTTCAATCTATTCCGTCTCTCTCTCTCTTCAATCTAATCCGTCTCTCTCTCTCTCTCTCTCTCTCTCTCTCTCTCTCTCTCTCTCTCTCTCTCTCTCTCTCTCTCTCTCTCTCTCTCTCTCTCAGGAATCAAACCCTCAACCTTCGGATTGACAGGCTGCAACAATACCTATAGTGCTATAGCTTTTTCCAGGCTGAGGTTGTCTGTTGAAGATAAAAGTGAACCAGTGAAAGCAGCCGATCTACAAGCTCAGAAACACGTTGCTGAAAAGTTTTGAGATTGTAGATCGGCTATTTTCAGAATGAAGTATGTCATACATTGCAAAAAACATACCCTCTCAAATAAGCATTTCATGTTATCTTTACCCTTTGCACATGTATTCATTGATACATTCATGTTTTTTGCAATTCAACTTAATTGAGTCTACATCAAGTGAGGCTTGAACCGGCAACCTTGCAGTCATGAGGCACTCACTTAAGGAGAAGCTATTGGACCAACAGACGAGACCTGTGAAAAAAGAGATAACACAGCAGCCGATCTACAAGCTCAGAAACACGTTGCTATCTGAAAAGTTGTGAGATTGTAGATCGGCTATTTTCACAATTTTGTCATATAATGCAAAAAATACTCTCTCCAAGAAGCATTTCATGTTACCTTTAACAGTTGCGCATGCATTAATTGATACAGTCATGTTTTGTGCGATACAATTGAGAAGTAGCCAGCAAGAGTTGAGGCTTGAACTGGCGACCTTGGATCCAGAGGCTGATGCTGAAGCGAGACGCCATTGGACGAACAGACCAGAACCAGTGAAAAAAGAATTCACACTAACACTAACACTAAGATCACTCGTTCACAAACCATTTACCAATAGAGAAATTGTATGTCTCCTCGAAACCGAAACCAGTGAAAGCAGCCGATCTACAAGCTCACAAAACGTTGCTATCTGAAAAGTTGTGAGATTGTAGATCGGCTATTTTCACAATGAAGTACGTCATACATTGAAAAAACATACTCTCAAATAAGCATTTCATGTTATCTTTACCGTTTGCACATGTATTCATTGATACAGTCATGTTTTTTGCAATTCAACTTAAATGAGTCTGCATCAAGTGAGGCTTGAACCGGCAACCTTGCGGTCGTGAGGCACTCACTTAAGGGAGAAGCCATTGGACCAACAGACAAAAACCTGTGAAAAAGGAGATCACACAGATGATACAGTTTCACGCAAATAGCTGAAAAATCCTGGGTTTAAGTGTTTTTCAAACTGCTCAAAATTGCGGACAGTCTAAGGGCGGAGAGAGAGACATGGAAACGGAATAGATTGAAGAGAGAGAGACATGGAAACAATAGATTGAAGAGAGAGAAAGATGGAAGCAGAATGGATTGATTGGACGTGTCAACCTATTGCCATTAACAGGAATCGAACCCTCAACCTTTGGATTGACAGGCTGCAACACTACCTATAGTGCTATAGCTTTGACCAGGCTGCGGTTGTCTGTTGAAGATAAAACTGAACCAGTGAAAGCAGCCGATCTACAAGCTCAGAAACACGTTGCTAACTGAAAAGTTTTGAGATTGTAGATCGGCTATTTTCAGAATGAAGTATGTCATACATTGCAAAAACAGACCTTCTCAGATAAGCATTTCATGTTATCTTTATCAATTGCATATGTATTCATTAATACAGTCTTGTTGTTTGCAATGCACTTTAAATGAAGTCTCCACCAAGTGAGGCTTGAACCGGCAACCTTGATGTTGTGAAACATTCACTTAAGCGGGAAGCCATTGGACCAACAGACCTGATACAGTGAAAACGGAGGTCAGACAGATGATACCATTTCACGCAAATAACTGAAAAATCCTGGGTTTAAGTGTTTTTCAAACTGCTCAAAATTGCGGACAATCTAAGGGCAGAGAGAGAGACAGACATGGAAACGGAATAGATTGAAGAGAGAGAGACATGGAAACAATAGATTGAAGAGAGAGAAGGATGGAAGCAGAATGGATTGATTGGACGTGTCAACCTATTGCCATTAACAGGAATCGAACCCTCAACCTTCGTCTTGTTTTCTTCACCTGATGCAATTGTGTGTACAGGTACCATTGCAATAGGACTACTAAAAATCTCCTGGAACTCATGAAATGAGCATTTTACTTTACGAGTCACCAAAGTTATTCAAGGCATTTTTATTTGTTTCTACATTATAAGGAAGAAAATATATACAGTAGGCTATATCTAGATTTTTTTTTCCAAAATTATAAATGTGCCACATGTACGGACATGTTGATGACCCCTGGTAACAGCGTGTGGAGAGAGAGAGACTAGAGTCTCTCACCCTCGAAAATCACCCTCAAAAATCGAGAAAACATTTCAAGATGTTTTGGCCATTATCTCTGGAACGGAAGGTCCAATCTGCTCAGTTCAAAGCTTGTTAGGTGCGTGACTTTATGGGGTTTTCGGGTTTTTGGGCCTAAATATATGGTAATTGTTCGGGCCGGCCCAGTAGGGCCCAGTTAGGGCCGGGCCTTAATTTTGAGGCCCGTTGAGAACTCTTAGACAGACAGACCGAGTGTGTGTGTGTGTGTGTGTGTGTTTGTGTGTGTGTGTGTGTGTGTGTGTGTGTGTGTGTGTGTGTGTGTGTGTGTGTGTGTGTGTGTGTGTGTGTGTGTGTGTGTCTGTGTCTGTGTCTGTGTGTGTGTGTGTGTGTGTGTGTGTGTGTGTGTGTGTGTGTGTGTGTGTGTGTCCTGTCCTGGGTGTCCTGTTTCCTGCACTCTCCTGGTTCCCTGGTTAACTCTCTCTCCCTCTCCCTCTCCCTCTCTCTCTGCAAAAAATAGCAGATCTACAAGCTCAAAATGATACGAGAGTCTAAAATATAATGTTTATTATATATAATTATAATAAATTATTATTTTTTTAACTGGAAACACAGTTTTCTGCTCCTCCTTATTATCAACCTGTGATTTAGATCCTGTTTCCAAGGAAACCTTTTGTCTGCAGGAAACCGACAGACATGCTTTAGCATAGATAAGAGAAACCACACACACGCACGCACGCTGTGTGGGCCACACCCCCTGAACCACTGCCACCCCCGACTTATGTCACGGCACACCATGGGAACCACTGCTTTAGACCAAATGTACTTTGTTCTATTCAATGGGCAGACCATAAACCTATCATTAGGCAAAAAATAATAAATGTGAAATAAAAGCTTGGTCTCTTGGCTTTTATTACTTGGCACTGAATGATTTAAGTCTTTTTAAAAGTAGGTACTTTTGAACACTTAAGTATAAAATGTTTTAATTTTGTCAAAAGGTTAAAGCACTATATTCTGATAGTAATCATTGCTAGAGCATTTGTTCAGTAACATGATTCTCCCTGTCTCTCCAGCTCTTTTTAAAGAGGAAATATATTCCTATAGTACCCATTTATCAGCTTAATGTTTTTATAGTGTTCCAGTTCCAATTTAGTCTGCTCATTTATTTGTGTCATCACTTCCAATTTCACTTGTTTAATCTGTATCCTGTCTGAGTTCTCTAACCTGATTGAATAAAATTGGTATTGGTACATTTAAAACAAAATTTCTCATCTAGCCAGATGCCAAGGTAATTGTATTCCGAGACCCTTTCTATTGTAGATCCACTTGAAGAGGTTATGAACATATTGCTAAGGTTGGTGGTTCTAGCCTTAGGTGAACACCATGAATGTAGTTTTGCTTTTGCATTTAAAACAAGTCTAAGCTCAACCAGGGCAACCTGGAGAGCGATAAAAGCATGCTGCAGCTTCCTGGTGGCAAGCTGAGCTGAGTCAGCGACACAGCATATGACCGTGTCGTTTGCATAAAGGTGGGCATGACAGTCATTAAGAGTAGAGATGATATTATTAATATCTAAAGTAAAAACGACTGGGCCTAAGACTGAGCCCTGTGGGACGCCCACGGAGACTGGCCGAAACCCATATTGAGTGCTTCCGGACTTCACAGCTTGATGCCTATTAGAAGTAAATTTGAAAGCATTCCGAGGTTTCATTACTAAAACCTATGTTGTGCAATTTCAGTAGGAGTAGGTTATGATCTACGGTGTCAAAGGCCTTGGATAAGTCCACGAAAAGGGATGCACAATAATGCTTATTGTCAAAAGCAGTTATAATGGTATCTGTAACTACTAAGCAGTTATAATGGTATCTGTAACTACTAAGGTGACGGCGGTTTCAGAGGTGACAAGGAACTAATGGCAAAGTGAGGTTTTCATGGGAAAATAATAAGTACTGGTTTTGCATACAGTATAAGCTCTTGGTTAGAAACAAAATGATACGAGAGTCTAAAATATAATATATGTTTATTATATATAATTATAATAAATTAATATTTTTTAAACTGGAAACACAGTTTTCTGCTCCTCCTTATTATCAACCTGTGGTTTAGATCCTGTTTCCAAGGAAACCTTTTGTCTGCAGGAAACCGACAGACATGCTTTAGCATAGATAAGAGAAACCACACACACGCACACACGCACGCACGCTGTGTGGGCCACACCCCCTGAACCACTGCCACCCCCGACTTATGTCACGGCACACCATGGGAACCACTGCTTTAGACCAAATGTACTTTGTTCTATTCAATGGGCAGACCATAAACCTATCATTAGGCAAAAAATAATAAATGTGAAATAAAAGCTTGGTCTCTTGGCTTTTATTACTTGGCACTGAATGATTTAAGTCTTTTTAAAAGTAGGTACTTTTGAACACTTAAGTATAAAATGTTTTTTTTTGTCAAAAGGTTAAAGCACTATATTCTGATAGTAATCATTGCTAGAGCATTTGTTCAGTAACATGATTCTCCCTGTCTCTCCAGCTCTTTTTAAAGAGGAAATATATTCCTATAGTACCCATTTATCAGCTTAATGTTTTTATAGTGTTCCAGTTCCAATTTAGTCTGCTCATTTATTTGTGTCATCACTTCCAATTTCACTTGTTTAATCTGTATCCTGTCTGAGTTCTCTAACCTGATTGAATAAAATTGGTATTGGTACATTTAAAACAAAATGTCTCATCTAGCCAGATGCCAAGGTAATTGTATTCCGAGACCCTTTCTATTGTAGATCCACTTGAAGAGGTTATGAACATATTGCTAAGGTTGGTGGTTCTAGCCTTAGGTGAACACCATGAATGTAGTTTTGCTTTTGCATTTAAAACAAGTCTAAGCTCAACCAGGGCAACCTGGAGAGCGATAAAAGCATGCTGCAGCTTCCTGGTGGCAAGCTGAGCTGAGTCAGCGACATAGCATATGACCGTGTCGTTTGCATAAAGGTGGGCATGACAGTCATTAAGAATAGAGATGATATTATTAATATCTAAAGTAAAAAGGACTGGGCCTAAGACTGAGCCCTGTGGGACGTCCACGGAGACTGGCCGAAACCCATATTGAGTGCTTCCGGACTTCACAGCTTGATGCCTATTAGAAGTAAGTTTGAAAGCATTCCGAGGTTTCATTACTAAAACCTATGTTGTGCAATTTCAGTAGGAGTAGGTTATGATCTACGGTGTCAAAGGCCTTGGATAAGTCCACGAAAAGGGATGCACAATAATGCTTATTGTCAAAAGCAGTTATAATGGTATCTGTAACTACTAAGCAGTTATAATGGTATCTGTAACTACTAAGGTGACGGCGGTTTCAGAGGTGACAAGGAACTAATGGCAAAGTGAGGTTTTCATGGGAAAATAATAAGTACTGGTTTTGCATACAGTATAAGCTCTTGGTTAGAAACACAATACACAAGGAAGAACATTGGATTGGATCCTTTTGCAGTACGGTAATTACATGGCAATTACACGGTAATTACATGGTATTTACCGAACCAAACTTTAATATTTCCTGCTTATCATCCATTCTCTCTGCATCTTGATGAAAGTGTGTATATTTCCACACCCACATAAAGTGTATATTTGAACTTGTTGTTTCTCTTTTCAACACTTCAACTCAGGAAGAACCACAACACATCACTAACATTACCTAACAACTCAATATGAGTTGAATTAATGTGGTCTTTAAACTATTTAGCAAAAAAAGAAAAACACATTCATGCATGGACACAAACATACTGTACTATTACACATTACTTTCATGTCGACATGGACACAAATGTCACATGATAGCATTGTGTGTGTGTGTGTGTGTGTGTGTGTGTGTGTGTGTGTGTGTGTGTGTGTGTGTGCGTGCGTGCGTGCGTGCGTGCGTGCGTGCGTGCGTGCGTGCGTGCGTGCGTGCGTGCGTGCGTGCGTAAGAGAGACAGCAGGGAGGGAGAGGCTGTGTGTGTGTGTAACTTTAAAAGCAGTGATAAGGAACATGGGAAGAGGTCTACTGTAGGAGGAGATGAGTTTCAGTTTATACATACCACTTGCTGCTATTTTTTAAGCAGACTTAAATAATCTAACCTTTTAATTAATTGTCTGGTTCTGGTCTTATTTTGTTTGTAAAGTGCATGCCATTCTTGTGTGACCCTCAACACAGGATTTGATCATTCCAGGCTCAAATTATTATTATTGCCACCACCACCACCAATAATCATGATATAAGAGCAGTTTACAAACAACGTTCACTGGAGCAGTGGAAGCTCTGTTTTGTTGTGGGTACTTGTGTTGTTGTGGAGCATTTCCTATAACAAAGTATAGATAGCCTACAGTAGTGTCATTGCTGTGACTTGCTATCTGGAATGTGATGCTGTTGCTGCAGGGGGAACTATGAGTATAATATATAGTTAGGGAATTTTAGTAAGATGTTTGGACCATCTGTGAAAAAATGTACTACCAATAGCTTTCTTCACCAATGTGTTCTTATAGGTGTCTAGAATCACCTCTCAATTCATTCAAACCCAAATCCTTGTGGAAAATCCTGGAGAGCCAATCAAAGTTAAGGAGCCCAGAGGGTGAAACATATGAAAAAAAAAAAAAAAAGTCTAAAATGAACTTGTGAGGTGTCTAACTAGGGGTTTTCAGGGATGCTGAATCCATTCCAACCATTATTTTTGAGTAAAAATGTCTCCCTGGCCATCTAATATTGGTATATTATAAAAAGCAAGGGGTCAAGTGTATATCTGCTTGTGGCAAGTGTAATGGAGAATGCAAGAACATCAACCAGGCAGACGAGAAAAGGAGTGAGGAAGATGAGTTGGCTGAGTAAGACTAACACCAGGTTTCATCAATACTGCACATTTCTTTACTTTACATTTTTCTTGCAATGTGTAATAATAATATGTTCTTATGGAAAATGAGTTGTTTTTTTATTCGAAACTAATGGTTGGAATAGATTCAGCACGCCTGAAAACCCCTAATTAGACACCTCACAAGTTAATTTTAGACTTTTCATTTTTTCACCCAAGCCCTCTGGGCTCCTTAGGTCCCCACATGCAGATAGTGTATCCCACTGAGCATGTGTACAGTAGGTGTACACTCTTATCAAATGTTTAGCAATATTTTCTTATTTTATTTTTCAGAATAGAATCAATTCAACAACACCCCAATCCCCTACCATTTATTATACACTGTGCTGTACATTACAGCTTAACGATAACCAATATACCAATATTAGATGGCCAGAGAGACATTTTTACAAACAAATAATGGTTGGAATGGATTCAGCATCCCTGAAAACCCCTAGTTAGACACCTCACAAGTTCATTTTAGACTTATTTTTTGTTCATATTTTTCACCCAAGCCCTCTGGGCTCCTTAACTTTGATTGGCTCTCCAGGATTTTCCACGAGGATTTGGGTTTGAATTAATTGAGAGGTGATTCTAGACACCTATAAGAACACATTGGTGAAGAAAGCTATTGGTAGTAATTTCTTTCACAGATGGTCCAAACATCTTGCTAAAATTCCCTAACTAATATTATAATGGATGTCTTGTAGCCCCCCCACCCAAAAACCACCAGACGCTCCTGAGTATCTCTGACCTGATGTCCTACCCCTGACTCCATATTCCAACAATTGATGGCTTATTTGCAAAAACCAACAAAGCACAAGGGATGAACTACATGATCAAAGATAATGAGAATGTGGAGCTCCCCTCTCCTAGTCAATGTGATCTCATTGTAGATGGTAACGCCACATTCTATATGAACAATGTGCCCCAGACAATGAAGACTATATCAGAACGCATCTTCAAAAGTCTACCTGCTGCAGCAGAAACAGTATTCAGTACTGGCTCTTGTGTTGACCGACTTCATTCACCAAAATCATCTGAGAGGGATCGTAGAGGTTGTGGTGAACGGTTCATAGTTAGTGGTCTGAATGTCCACCGACCTGCAGATTATCTGGAGAGCTCCAGTGTTCCGAGAAGTAAATGGATGAATTACTTCTTGTTGTCATCATTCATGAGGAAACCTTTCCAATCTGCAGTACAGTACAATACAATACAGTACAGTACATGACAATACAGTACAGTACAGTTCAATATCAAAATATTTAATTCAGCAAACAAAAGTTAGAGTAGACGTGAAAATTACCCCAGAAGTGTTTTAAAGTGAAACATCTCTTTAAGTCCATGTTTTGGGGTCACTTCCGTCTCCGATTACCCGGCCCAGGAACCACTCACCGTCTTGGTTCTCACATCCCCGAGTTCAAGGGGATCAGACCCAGGTGTCAGTACCAGTTCTGTGGCTTTAACTCATTCTGGGGGTGAGTTGTACAAGGCAGAAATCCCCATGATAGTCTATTTATGGAATGTCACTCCATATATTTTTGATCGTCAGGGACCAAATGTATACTTTTCCCAAGATTTTTACTTTGGACCATCTAAATCTGTATTTTAGATGCCAAAAATACAGATGAGTAGAAAATAAAAGAAAATAATGGGGATTCGTAATGGGGATGCGCCCCGTTTGAGTACTAAACCGTTTTCTGTAATGGTGGCCTAAAATTTGCATATTTAGGAGTACGTTTTCCACTAATTACATTAAAAATACCTTACACACATTATCTGACCCTCAGAACATATAATAGACACTATAGTTGTCAGTTTTGCTTGCTTTGTTATAGAGTTATTGAAGAAATTGTTCAAAATTGGCAGCCTTTTTGTTATGCAAATTAGAAGGTCAAAAACTAAAAACTTTGCTTGTGTACCAGGTTTTTCTTATTCAGCACCCTTGAATTATGTAAAATGGCCTGGTACCCAACTTTTACCCCCAAATGCCTCTAACCTAGAAGGCCTTTTTTTCAGAAATCCCACCGGACTATAATATACACACCCACCACCTTTGCAGCTAAGTGGCCCTTCTGCGATGGAAGCACTGTCTGTACTGATTAGACTTAATTATTATTATCTAAAATAATTAGGATTTGTTTTTTGGTGGTCAAGTGGCTCAGTAGTTAATGCAGACATGCTATTGTTTTAAAATATGCAGCACATTGGAACACCTGCGTAACCTGCCTGATAATGTTGACTGGGTGAATCAGAATCTGTAATGGGTGCCCAACCCCCAAAACAGGTGTAGCCAAAGTCTACACTTCCTCAGACCAGACGTGAGATCTGAGCGTGCCGTACGCTAAAGTCAAAGTTACGATAGAATGATGAATGCCGACAATTGCGGTGATCTTGCCGTATGCCCGTTTTTTTGTAAAAAAAGCAGATCCACAAGCCTGGATAGGCCTGTGGTGGCCGCGGGGCGCAATACCGCTGTCCCCGGTCCATGGACACCCAGGGGTCCCCGGTCCAACTCCGTGCCCAGGGAGGGTGGCTTCCGGGGTGGGTAGAGCGTGCAAGTGTGAACCCGGCACTGTGCCGGGAGGCCCTGGGCTCCCTGGCCCTTCCCTGGTGGAAAGGGGGAAGCCAGGGAGAAGGGCCGACTGGTGCCATAGGATAGGTAGGGACCATGCCTAGGAAGAGGCTCCTTCCTGGGGCAGAGTCGGGCGGCGTGAGGGTCCCAAATCCTGGTTCTTTTGAAAAAAATCTAAAATTGCATTAAGTGTCTGCATGGCCTCCAGAGGTCCGCGGGGACCCCCTGGAGGACCCCCGGCCGAAAAAAAGCAACTTTTTTCGGCTTGTAGATCTGCTGTTTTTCGGGGCGAAAAGGCCCCGGAGGCCATGGGCTCCCGGCCTCTCCCCTGCGTGAAATGTCGCTAGGTGGCCACTTGTGCCATAGGATAGCTAGGGACCATGCCCGGACGTAAGGCACCATTCTGGGGGCGCCCCCGTGCCACGCAGGGCCGAGAATCCTGGAGGTTTTGGAAAAAGTTGAATTTTTTCAGAGTGTCGAGGGCCCTCGAGGCCTAGGGCTCGCGGCCTCTCCCCTGCGTGAAATTCCGCGTGGGGGGGCGAGTGGCCACTTGTGCCATAGGATAGCTAGGGACCATGGCCGGACGCGAGGCACCATCCTGGGGGCGTCCCCGTGCCTCGCAGGGCCTAGAATCCTGGAGGAAGTATGGCAGCCCCAGGACGCCCTGGGCTCCCTGGGAGAAGGGCCGACTGGTGCCATAGGATAGCTAGGGACCATGCCCAGGAAGAGGCCCCTTCCTGGGGCGGCGTCGTGGCGGCGCGAGGCCCCAAAATCCTGGTTCTTTCAAAAATTAAAAAAATCGCGCTATGTGTTTGTATGGCCTCCAGAGGTCTGCGGGGAGCCCCTGGAGGACCCCCGGCCGAAAATCTCAACTATTTTCGGCTTGTAGATCTGCTCTTTTTCGGGTGAAAAGCCGCCGGTGCTCCGGGGCCATGGGTCGCACGGGGCCGGCGGAGGGCTTGTTGGATCCGGGCCGGGGGTGCGCACGCGCGGGTGCCCCCCCCTCCCCCCCGGTCCCTGGGTGGCTGCCCGGGCAAACTGCGGCCGAAAACCCCAGAAAAAAGGCGGAAATCGCGCCATGTTTGGAGGCCCAATGGTGGCCTGGGGCTCCCGTCTCTCCCCTGCGTGAAATTTCGCGTGGGGGGCAAGTGGCCACTGGTGCCAGAGGATAGCCAGGGACCGTGCCTGGACGCGAGGCACCATCCTGGGGACGTACCCGTGCCACGCAGGGCCAAGGTTCCTGGAGGTTTCGGAAAAAGTCGGGATTTTTTCTAAGGATAGGATAGCTAGGGACCGTGCCCGGGACCGATGCACCATCCCGGGGCAGTGTCTGGATCTCCGCGTCGTACCTCCCGGTCTCCCGCCCATGGCCCAGGAGGCGTCCGGCTCGCCCCTGCCTCCCTCCTGTGAAAAAGTCTCCCGGTTGAGACGCCCACTCGCTCCAGAACGTACCTATGGAGCTTGGCCGAGGTCCTCGGAGAGCCCAGAAGGATCTGGGGTCCACCATGGCCCCCTCCTTTGAAATTCTCCCCCGAGCCAATCGGCAACTTTTCCCAGCACTCGTTGATGTTGATGTTGATCCAGCGTGCGGACGCTGGGGACGGACGGCAGGCCTGCCCGAATGCAGGGCCCGCAGTCGGCCACGGTGGCCACTCTAGTCGAAACACTGTGATCCGGGAACCACGCCGCCCGCAAGGGCCGTGGAACCCATGATTAATTATGACCGATTGGCACTCGTAGCCCGCCTCTTGCAAGGCCCCCGCCGGCACCTCTGGTGCGACTCTGGTTGCTCGGCGGATGCTGCTTGCAGCCTGCGGGCCCGACCAGGCGCGGAGGGACCACGTGCGGAGAGGCCTCCTCCGCACTCCTCCGCGGCCGACCCCGGCCTAGCGAGACCGAGACGCCCCGTTTGCCCTAGTTGCCCTTCCACGGACCGCCCGAGGGCCCCCGCGGTCGGCCTCGCCTCGAGCCCCTCAAGGGGCTCGGCGAGGAGATCCGTTTGCCGCGGGGGTGCAAAGGCGCGCTCCGGAGATTCGTTTCTCAAACCCCGCCTGTGTCGCGTACTCCAGCGACCGACCAAACAGCTGCGAAACGGGCCACGGGCACCGATCCCCTGTAACATCCCGTCGACCTGGGTAGAGGGTAAAGGAGGATGTGGTGACCGTCGCAGTGCACGCCACCGGGAGCTCCGTTGCCCCTCTCACGGGGGGCCTTGGCGCCTCCGCGGTCCGGCAACCCCACGGCGCGTGCCTCAGCTGGGCACGCAGTACGCGGCGGAACAGGAGGCCTACCTGGTTGATCCTGCCAGTAGTATATGCTTGTCTTAAAGGGCGCTGCGGACTGGTCTGAGTTGGGTGTGCAGGCACAGCCAATTGACCACGCCGGGACAGTAACTTATATGGGTGTAGACAACATAGGTGGCGCACGCAGGAGTTGAGTAAACCAAAGTTCCCGATTGTAGACCCGCAAGGCAAGTTACCTTGATGGGGTTGGGGGCGGGGGAACTTGACATGAACCTGCGAGCAGCTACGTATCTATATGGGTCGTGCCCTGCGCCCCGGCTGTCCCGCAACTCAGCAGTGGCTGCGCCCGAGTTAATCGAACGAGATTCCCACTGTTTCTACCAGCTACCTAGCGAAACCATAGCCAAGAGAAATGAAAACGGCCCGAACCATAGAGGGAAGAAGACAATGTTCAGCGAGGAAACAAAACCCTGCTAATGGGCGTGATAACTTTTGCGGTCAGTTGGCCGCGGGACCCCCCCGACTTATCGCCCGCGGAGGGGCGCTCACCGGCCCGGTCTGACGCGCTAAGTCCCCAATAGTCCCAGGGGGTCCCCGGTGGTCCCCGGGGTCCCCGGTCCACCTCCGTGCCCAGGTACGGCTGTCGGACTGGTGGGCTGTCGGAACAGCGCCACGTAGCCAATGACACCAATCACATTGTCATGATTGGAATAAGCTTGGGTTTTAATTCAACCCCCGAGCAGTGCACACTGATATTGGAGATGCGCACACTCTGATGTTTTGAAAAATAAAGGAGGCCCGCAGCGGTCCTGACGTGCAAATCGGTCGTCCGACCTGCAGGGCGAAAGACTAATCGAACCATCTAGTAGCTGGTTCCCTCCGGTCTGGTTCCCTCCGGACCTTCCTGTGGTCCGTGGCTGACACCACGTTTATGAGAGATAGATAGCCTGGGGCTGTCATCATATGAACGTTTATGGAGTGACTGATGAGTGCGTAAACATTAATGGATGATGGCTGGTGTGTGGTGGGCTGGTTATACCTCCGATCTCCCTCTGCGGTCCCGTGGCCAAAACCCACAATGAAGATGACTTGCACTGGGCACCGAGGTATTCGAGGGTCGGATTATCCTTAAACGAGGTTGCACATCTCCAGAAAGACGTAGCCTACTGTAGGTTACCAAAGTTGAGAGACTTCTCTCTCCGTGTCATGGAAATATTCCAGCGCAGCGGCCAGCGGTCTCCAAAATCCTCTCGCATGTATGCGCTCATGTCTTCACACAGAGCCAGTAGCCTAAAGCACTGTTGAAATGGCTGAATGATTAATGATTAAACTTTGTAAATATGTTATACTGTTTTCAATTGCTCTATTTTAATTGCTTGTACACTTGGAAATATCCTACCACTTTCATATGACACATTGTTGATGTATGCCTTTACGAAATATATTTTTTCACATGTATTATTTATTAGTTTTATAGCTAAGCTATACTTTTTTGGAGTGAATACATTATGTTTAGATGCCTGTCAGATGGTCAAACAATAATGCTCCGCAGGTCTAGGATAGAACAAACAGGTGTAGCCAAAGTCTACATGTCCTCAGACCAGACGTGAGATCTGAGCGGGCCGTACACTCAAGTCAAAGTCACAATATAAATATATATATATAAATTACGGTGATCTCGTCGTACGCCCTTTTTTTTGTCTACGCAACTTTGATAAATGAGGGCCACTATGTCCATACCTAACAATATATGCCAAAAAAAATGGAAACAATCGTAAAAGGACAATCTTAATTACTAACAGTCAAATGAAAACGTACCGCGTGATGACATCGACAGACCCTTATGAATAAATATGAATCTTGATTTCATTGACCAGTGTGATTCCCATAGCTGCACGTTCCTCCACACACACCTGCTTTTAACAGAGCTACTCCGTTTTGAATCTCATTCAAGATGACATCCAGACGGTGTATTACTCATTTTAAACTTAATCTGAAAACATTTTAAGTTAGAAATAAGCAACGTAGTGACAAACATGCTTCACACTGGTTCTCTCTCTCTCCTGTGGGCAGCTTGACCCACAGGCTACACAAACACTAGCCTGCTGCTGCACATCTGCAGTGAGTAAGATCCCAGCGTTCCATAGCCTGAGGGGACTGGACCTTCTGATTGGTTGAGACGCCGTTTCAGACTGAAACTTCTAAATAAAATGACGATAAAAGCTATTTTACGAGGTCTTCAATGAAAAAGCTCAAAGTAGTCTGAGCTGCTCCAGTGCGTTCATCATCATGTGTAAACATGAGGTAATTGAAGTAGTGAACTCCACCTATAGGGGAAGATAGAGACACCTTGATTCTTAAAAGTAGAGAGCAGGTGGATTTAAATTGTATTCCATGTTACCAAACAGGCTTGAATTGTATTTTCACAGACATAATACAATTAGGTTAATTGTACGCTGTAAAGAACAGTAGCATTTAGTAATTGTATTAAATAAATCACCAGAACTGAAAGGGACGGACGATCATATAAAATGCCATGAATATGTAATCTTTGATCTACACAGGCAGCCACAGTTTGACTGACGGACAGACAGACAGACAGACAGATAGACAGACCGAATACGAATGCAGACGTTAAAGTTTGATCCTGTGTACACACAAGTGTTCTGAGGCGTTACCTGCATTATCCTTTCTAGAGAAGCATTTCATTTCCTCATGTGTGTGTGTGTGTGTGTGTGTGTGTGTGTGTGTGTGTGTGTGTGTGTGTGTGTGTGTGTGTGTGTGCGTGCGTGTGCGTGTGTGTGTGTGTGTGTGTGTGTGTGTGTGTGTGTGTGTGTGTGTGTGTGTGTGTGTGTGGCGCGCGCGCGCGCGCGTGCGTGTGTGTGTGTGCGTGTGTGTGTGTGTATGTATAAAACCTGATGGTAGATTACACTCCCACAGTAAACCATGAGTCTCTCTTCAATACCAGTCGTGTTGCTGTTGCTCTGTGGAGCCCAGCATGGAGGAGCCCAACAGAACAACTTTTATGGAACTGTCATCACCTATGAACCAAAGGACACATACGCCAATGGATCTATGACGGTAGGTACAGGGCAAAATTATTATATTTAATTAAACTAATGAAATAATGAAAACTAGAATAAAAAACAAACAAAAAAAACATTTTAGGTAACTGAAATAAAAACGAGGCTTTATTAAGAGCAAACTAACTGAACTGTATTGTGTTGAAAAAAATAACTAAAACTAACTCAAATCATGAAAAACTTCCTGTTTTAGACTCAAGTCATTTAGCTGTGCCAGTTTTAAGCCCTGTTAAAGCTCTGTGCCACAAAGCTTCACTAATAGTGAAAATAGTCGATCTACAATCTCACAACGCGTCACATCGAGATGCGTCGGGAGATTAGATGTGATATTTTCATTATCATTCTGAACGTTTTGAATCTCGCCCCTGATTACCCCATATTACGATATACAAAATAAAATGAATACTAAAATAAATGAAAACTAAACTTTTCTCTGTTCGGTGCCGCCGAGATGTTGTCACATCCGGAACTCGGTTCGGCGTTCCGCATTGTTTCCTCATTCCAGCTTCAAGTTCATTCTGTCAGCAGCAGTGAAGCCAGGGAAAACTGCAGTAGTTTGTAAGAGACTTCCAGGAGGAACAAACACCTTTTAAATCTCTGTCTAGTGACCATTCATAAACACAAAGTATCACTAGAAATGGAAATATCCAGGTATTAATTTAACCATCTGTTCCATTTCCAGTAGTGCTGCTGGCTGTACTGTTGCCTACACACTGTTTGGACTAAAGTTTATAAATCACTAGCGGTACAATCCCTCCCGTTTTTCAGTTCCAACTTAGAAACCAGGAGACCTGGTTCTGCCAGACCCAGAATGAAGTCCTAGTATGTAACACAGCTACAAACCACTTTATAACTGAAGTTCATGATGTCATGAATAGTTCGTGACGAAAGGGGACGTCACAAACTTTTTTTTGGCTGGGGCCGGAGGACAAATGAACCATGCCCATGTATGGACGAAACAGGTACAAAGCCCCATGTAAGCCCGACCCCTTGGGTCTGGCAATAAGCTGCCAAATGACCTGAACGAGCCGTCTCTACTTCTCCAGCCCCAACCCCTGCACTAGGACAAACACATACACACACACACACACACACACACACACACACACACACACACACACACACACACACACACACACACACACACACACACACACACACACAGGGGACAAAGGAGAGTGGAGAGCCAATCCGACCACCGCGGAATCTGTGTATATAAAACATTACACCAACATTGTTCAAGTGAAGCAGTTTGTTTATACTTATGTTTTGAAATGATAAAAATAGCTTTATTTTTTTTGCGCTGTTGGTCTCCCAAGGGTGTCCCTTGAAAACGAAGAGGCTGTATAATATGAATTAATATTGAACAACTATACGTGACATATTTATCGGCTAAAATGAACAGTTTGTTTAGAAACAAGCTGTGACAGTCCAGCAAAGCGTTTCTCTCTCTATTTCTCCGCTTCGTCAGTCTGTCCCCAGCCAGCGTGGACCGGCCAGCGAGAGCTGTATCAACTCTGAGGAGCATTTTCATGTCAAGGACCCCCAACATTTACAAGCGAGCCGTGAGCGCGAACCACATTAGTGTAAAATTACTTTTATTGAGCCAAAATAAAATCGGGTCAGGGACCCCTCCCGAACCGGAAATACTCCAGTAAAGTAAAAGTACCTCAAAATTGTACTTAAGTACAGTACTTAAGTAAATGTACTTAGTTACTTTCCACCACTGCTTTTCTAAAAAATAACAACTATTCTAAATAGCAAACCCTCTTTAAAAACAAAAAGTGCAAAACTATAATAACCTTGGAACAGGGTGTCTGTTTCAAATTATATTGATTAACATCAATGTAATTTGCAATTCCCAAAACTAAATCCATATTCTGTAATGAATCTAATTGTTATGTAATCTCGATAATTACAATTATTATTATTATTATTATTATTATTATTATCATCATTACTATTTTTATTATCATCATCATCATCATCATCATCATCATTACACATTACACGGCTACACTTGACAGAAATTGTTAATTTTAAATTCATTTAC
This sequence comes from Gymnoscopelus braueri, assembly GCF_963280865.1. NCBI lineage: Eukaryota > Metazoa > Chordata > Actinopteri > Myctophiformes > Myctophidae > Gymnoscopelus > Gymnoscopelus braueri. The sequence goes on along the minus strand of NW_027660433.1, from coordinate 21,060 downwards.
AAACCTCTGTGTCCGTATCCACCTACTGTAAACAGAGACAGGATCAAAGTCATGTAATGTATAACTTTGATATCATTATCTCATAATTACAGGTGGTTCTGCGCTATAAGACAGCCTTCACATCATGCACAGATTCAGACACATGGGAGTGTTATGGTGGGTATGACTGTGGCATTGAGACCCTACTGGAGGTGAACAAGGTGCAGAACACCACAGAGTGGTGTCAACGAGAAGGAATCATGACTCGTCTGGTTCCCAACAACAATGGCTTCCTTATGCAGTGAGTGAAGAGGGATTCACTATGACACAGCAAAAACAATGAGACTTTAAATACCATTTTAATATTTTACACAGTAGGTCATTTAATTTGTATTTAATTTTAATTTAATTAATTCCAGCCTGCCATGACTCAGCTAAATAAGAGGAGCTGGTCAAGTTTGAAAGATCACAGGTTCAATCCCTGAAACAAACAGGCCTGTCCATTGATGTGTCATGTGACAAATAGCAGGACATTTATTTGTTGACTGCTTAGCTGTCATATATGTAGGGCTGAAACTGCTGATTTTCTAAACATGTATTCTATTGATTTCTTTTTTTTATTATATATAATTGAAGAGTTGAGACGAAAAAACCAGCCTGATCTCCAGAGATCTCCGTAACATTGCACGGATCCAGTGCACTTCATTCCGTGGATAGTCGCCTAGAAACCCCGAAATTGCGTGCATATGTACGGCGAGTCCCACGGTGGGCGTAACCAGTCGCAAGCAGTCCCCACAACAAAATTTACGATTCTGTGCCTATCGGTACATAACTCAAACGGCGCTGAGTAGGCACAGGCGAACGTCACACCGTTCAGGATGGCAACTCGTCGCCTTAGGGCGCTTTCACACTCAGGTCCCGGGTGCGCACTCCAGACCGCTTGGCTAGTGTGAATGTAGCGAATCGACCCGCGAAACGGGTAACCGTTCCGTTCCCGAAACCACCTCGGGAGGCAGTTTCGGATCCGAATCATGCGTTTTCGGGTACGGTAGCTGCAATGTGAAAGCAAGCGTACCGTTAGACGGAAGTGGCCCGCTATTTGGAATAGGTGACGGTATATAAACTCGACAAAAACAGCCAACAAAAACACGTCGCAGATCAATCCACAGGGGTTCAACCATGGCCGTAACATATCCACACCAAGCAGTAGCACAGCAGAGCAGTGCTCTCTGTAGGCTGGAATCCAACCGTTGCGGCATCCATCCGTTGGATGCCGCATGTGTTGGACGCCTGTATGTTGGATGCCGTCTGTCAGCGCAGCACCGGTTTGAAAAAAAGAAAAAAGACACACCGACATTCCATAGGCTAAATCAATGCATTTTGTGATCGCATCGCACAACTAATAGCCTACTAAAACTAACGGGGAATACCAGAAAATAATAATATTTTGACATACGGGAGAAACGGTTGGTGCGGATATTTAAATTGGATCTCTACTACATATCTTTGCTGTTAGGAAGAAACCCTGTATCCCATATTGCAACTTTTAATGCTTTTTCATCATAAATGAATGCCCTATTGTCATACAGTGTCACACAAAAGTAGCAAAAATAGCCAAGCTACAAGCTGAAAATGCGGTGCAATGCGACACATTGAGCTTGTTGATCCACTATTTTTGATATTACAATATAGAGCAGATAACCACACTGATCTTGCATTGAAAAATATAATTTTTATTTTAAATATGAACAAAGGCAGGAGATGCACGTCCCCACAGTTCTTTTTTACACACAGTGCTGGACCCACAAATCATAAATAAAAATAAATAAAAAGGTGAGTCTGCACATAAACTGCTCTAGTCTTTTTAAATTATAACCAAAGCTCTAAAGTTAACGTTTCTCCCATGTAGGGCTAATAAATTAATACATAAAATAAGGAGACTCTTTTTAAATAACCAAAAGTGAACTTTCTCTTATTATTATTATTACTTTAGAGACTATGGCAAGCGCGATCCTATCGCACACCTTCCTACATGACCAGCTATGGCTTTGCAGTCCAGAGGATGAGATTAAACAACAGACAGGCAGCGTTGCGGAATGCGTTTGTGTCAACTGTACTTGTACTTTTCTTCATAGAGAAAAAGAAGAGCACAGGGCGCATATATATATATATATATATATATATATATATATATATATATATATATATATATATATCATTCAGTCGTAGTTGCCTTTTCATTTTGTACTTAAGCTGTCGTGAAAGTTTATAATATTTAGAGAAATTTAAAGTTTCAAATGCAAAAGTAGTAGTAGTTGTGAAGGTTAGCAAACTGTACATTTAGACTGAATGTTTCCTGTATCCTCATCTTGCGCTAATGCACACAAAGTGTTTCACCAGGTTTTGAAACCCTATATTAATGCGAGCCCAGCACAAACATTGTCGCATAGTTGATGACGTCTGTGTCCACAGAAGAAACACTATGTGCATGCCGCCACCTATAGGATCGGGGGTATATATGCATGTGTTCTCTGGCGCGATTGCATCTTGGCCAATGTGAATGCAGGCCAGCATTCGAACTGGGAAACGTTTTCAATGAAAACGGATCCAGTGTGAAACCGCCCTTAGCTCCCTCGGTGGTCCTTCACGGGGTGACAATTCGCCTGTGACTGCGCGCCTCCGTCATGGTTTAGTCACAATGGGGGAGATGCGAGGCGGCTATGCACGGAATTTCGGGTTTTTCCGTGTCTATTCACGGAATTTCAAAAACTTCAGAAACGTTCAAAGAGAACGTTTCCTCTGGAGATCGGGTTGGAAAAAACACAAGTGCATATTTTAAACATTTTGAAAATAGAAACTTTTTTAGATTTATCGGGACAAACCACAAACTAGTAGTTTTTAATCTGTTAAATGCTTAATGCACTCCCCTCTTATTTTATTTAATTCATAATATATATATTAGGAAATAATAAGAAATACTGTGTATGGAAAGTGTAAAAACAGTATATCTCCAACAGTTTGTGGAACAACAGTATAAGTCCTGTACAAGCAATTCAGCAGACAAAGGGATTAGATAACATTAATACAGAATTTATTGCAAAAAAGGCACATCAAAATACACCCTATGCACGTGCACACGCGCACGCGCACACACACACACACGCACACGCACACACACACACACACACACACACACACACACACACACACACTCACACACACACACACACACACACACCTAACTTTAACTTAACCGTCTTAAAAGGAAAGACCACTTTGGTAGAAGTTTGGGTTATGTAGTTACCTTGCCATATTGTAACTCCAAAGGTGGATAATAAATACAAAATAATTGCTCCATTGACTAGACATTGATCATTCAAATCATGATTCTCATTGACTTACAATGTGCGGTGAAACAGCTCTCAAAGAAACTCTTTTAGCACATAGACGAACACAAACAAAGATGATTCAAACAATATGGAACTCAGTACTGTTTGTTTTTTAAATAAAAATGTCAACTTCCTGTTGATTTTACTATTTGAATATCCGGATCCGGATCCGCAGATCCAGTCCAGGTTTTCTTCCTAATAACAATTGTAAAACATGTAAACATTTTTTTATTTTTAACAAACAGTAGGCCTACTGGGTTTGGTGATGTTTTTTCTTGTTGTGTTTATTTATGTGCTAAAAGAGTGACTTTGAGAGCTGTTTCACTGTACATTTATGTGCTAAAAGAGTGACTTTCAGAGCTGTTTCACTGTACATTTATGTGCTAAAAGAGTGACTTTGAGAGCTGTTTCACTGTACAATGTAAGTCAATGAGGAGTGTGTGCATATGCGTTGTATGCGTGTGTTTGTGTGTGTGTGTGTGTGTGTGTGTGTGTGTGTGTGTGTGTGTGTGTGTGTGTGTGTGTGTGTGTGTGTGTGTGTGTGTGTGTGTGTGTGTGTGTGTGTGTGTATGTGTGTGTGCGTGTGTCGTGAAAAAAGAGTGAAACTAGCAGATCTACAAGCTCATAACGCGTCGTGATGTGACACGTTGTGAGCTTGTAGATCGGCCATTTTTTCTATTAAAAAACACTTTTTGTCTGTAATCAATAGACAAAAGATAGTTTATTAATTGATTTGTTTTATTAGTTTAATTAACTGTTGCACCCCTACATGTTTTACATTGACTTTTTCCCCCTATTTTTATTTCACAATTGCTTCATCTGACACAGTGTAAAAATGGTAACAGAAATAAACTGTGTTATGTTGTCTGTCACTTTTAAATAATAATAATAATAATAATAATAATCTCATATCCCACAGGTTACGAGGTGGTAACTGGATAAATAACATAAATAACATTGTGAACTGGGAGGCTTTTACGTATGTGAACCTCATTACCAGATCTGACACTTTGAAAGCCAACAGGTCTCCTCAGACCACCATCATACCCTCACTACGGTAACATAATACACTTCTCTTCTGTTCTTATGCTCATTACTAACATTAAGATAATACTATACCCTAAATATTACTATTGATTTAGTTAATTTTATTATATTTTACATCTCAGTTTTAATCTCTCATTAAGCTGAACAGCAGAGTGACAGGAAGAACAGTGGTTCCCAAACTGGGGAGTCCCCAGATGATTAGCTTAAAGGACCACTTCACCCATTTTCAACCTATCTTCATGGTACCATTTTTGTCTATTCACTCAGTGTCTCAGAGGAGGGCTGTGGACACTTGAAACCTGCCTACCAGTGACTTCATCAAAGGGGAATCCAAGCTAATAGACACTGCAGGCTTTCTATTCCTGGAAAGTTAGCATGCTATAATGGACGTGTTAATAAACATTTTAATAAAAAACAATAAATCTTGTTGAAAAAAAAACATCTGCCAAACGATGACGTCACTGGTAGGTGCGTTTCTGAAGTGTCCACAGCCCTCCTTTGAGATTTTTTTTTTTTTTTTACCATTTTATCATGAACAATGGTGAGGACCAATTATATGAAGATAGGTTGAAAATGGGTGAAGTCGTCCTTTAATGTGCAACATTGATTTCTCACTCAACAATACACAAACCAACATGCAGTCTAAGTGTATACAGGGTATCTGCACATTTCTAAAGTTACAATTTGTACGACTTTTTTAAAACCAAATTGGTCAAATTGTCAAATATGACATGAGAAAGAATCAAACATTGTGAAAATATCCGATCTACAAGCTCACTACACAACAACACATCACACATGATGGTTTTAATGGGACATGACATCACACATGATGGTTTTAATGGGACATGGGGACATTTAATGGTTCAGAGGTCCTACATTTAAATAAAACTAATTTGGATATAATATCTCAAACACAAAGTCATTCACTAACTCAATGTGTACTAGAGATGCAAATTCTGTTTAAGGGTGAATATTTCTTTAACATGTATACTAAAATGGAAATTCATATTTATAATACTATTATAATACTACTAGTACTACATACTTATACTAATAAAGAGGTGGAAAATAAACTAAGTTTGATCTCATTCTGTCTCTTTCTGTTTTTCCTTCCGTCTCTCTTTGTCTCTCAGAGTTCCTTCTAACTGTGTGAGAAACTTCAACCTGTTAGCATTTGACCCAGATGGAAACCGGGTTGAATGCTTCCATCCTTGGTCTACTCTTCCTTCTTTACTCATCAAGTCAGACGTGAGTTGAAGGCTTTTATTTTGTAAATAAGAACATACTGTAGATAACATCAAACTGATGCTAATACACATTTTATGTTAATTTGATTAATGCTAACACACATTTTAATTAACATTGCATGTATTTTGTACTACTGTAATCATGATTACTGCTATGATTAGTCTGTACTGTTTTTCTATAGCTACGTCTTCTTAGAAATGTGACCCATTATTTCTCCTGGTTTGTTTTTTTTACTCTTCCTGTCCTGTGTCCCTTCTCTCTTCTTTCAGAATTGCACTTTGTCATTTGCTGCCACCAACAGCAGTAATGAGGGTCCCTACGTTGTCCAGTTGTATATATATGACTCTGCCAACAAGAATATCACCCTCACATACACAGGAGGATCTCAGTACAATGACACTACCAGCTATTTGCTCAGCTTTATAACTCTACAGTTTGTTGTCAAAGGTACACAGCAAACCCCTTAGTTCATCTAAACATTGACCTTTGCAGGTGTATTTTCTCAGGGGATCCTGGCAACTCAACCAGTTAATGTGCTAATAAATTAAATAGATAATCGAATTAAATCAATAATAAAACGTAAAGCCATTAAAATGTTTATATTTCTCCTTGGTGTTCAGTGGATGGAGCAGTACCCAGCTGTACAGAGGGACAGTATCTACCCAGGTTCCTGCCTCCCACCCCGGCTAACAGATCACAGCTCTACACCCCTGTTGGTCACACACTGGAAATCACCATCAACACAGAGGCAACAAACTCCACGTGAGTAAAAGACAACAAGACTGAGTCCTGTAGTTTGAGGACAGTACACTGGAGCACTCAGCCTATAACTACACAGCATATTGTTTTAATTCCACTCTAATCTGCCTCTGTGGGTATGCATGTTGTTCCTGATGTGGGCATGTCAGCAAAATTCCACTGACAATGTGCAAGTTGGACTAATGACAGCCATATCTACCTCTTTCTGATCTCTTTGTACTGTAGCCTAGTATGCAGTCAAACAGGAATAGCTTGACGTGGGAATTCATTTAGTCATTAACTGTCACCCTAACCCTGGATCGGTTGCTGTAGCAATTTGTGTTGCAACCAGTCTGCCGTAACCAGTGATTTATATACTCAAGTAAATACTCAAGTACTCAAATGCACAGATCACAAAGTATATGATATAAATGAATTGCTGTATTACATTTTGAACATTTAAAACAAAAAATAAATAAAGTCAGAAATGTTTAGACATTTTCAAAACGTAAAACATTTTGAAAATATCAGACACGTTGTGAGCTTGTAGATCTCCTATTTTGGAAGAATCCCTTCCTAGAAATGAACTAATGTACTTAGATACTGTCCACCACTGGCCGTAACTCAGAATTCCTTCCAATGGACCGAAGGAAGACATTTGAAAGTGTTTTTGCCCTGGGGTGTCTTTTAATGTTCATGAAGTTCATTCATTCTTAATGTATATCATATGTCATATCTTTTCATTTGGTGTGATTTTCATTTTTTCTCTATTTTCATTTTAGTTTTAAAAGTAGAACATGGATAATGGGCCCGTTCAGGGTACTAACGTGTTGTCCTTAGGTGTACTATATGTCTAAAGGGTTTCTGCACATCGGACATACCAAATGAGGTCATTTAGTATGAAGGTCTGGAGATGTAAATTAAGACTTTTGAACCATGTTCTCTTCTTTGGTGGACTTGTAGGGTCTCTGAGCTGTTGTTCAGCGGACCTCACAACATGATCCTGTCTGGATCAGCACAGGGACAGTTCATCCTGAGATGGACGCCATCACAGTCAGAGGATGGAGAACATCACCCTGTCTGCTTTGTTGCTCAGGCCAACGGGTCAGCATCCATTTAAATGATCTGTCTGTCTGTCTGTCTGTCTGTCTGTCTGTCTGTCTGTCTGTCTGTCCATTAAACCTTTTCGAGTGTATTGTATATAGCGAATCGTATCAGAGTACTATATTACTGTCAGAAAGTCAATAACTTCTTTATTGTCTCCGCCGGAGGTGGAGAGTATGTTTTCGCTTCGTCCCGCCGTGTGTTAGCATGGCCCCTAGCCAAGCTAACATTGGTCAAGCTCCACGTGACACGTGTCAATATGTTGACACCAATGCCTTTGATTGGCTAGAGGGACGCATGACGAAATAAAATCCTATAAATAGGTGTGTCACTTCAAAAGACCATTTGTCTTTTGAAGTGAGGTAAGACAGGATCAATCAGTCTTGATTGGAATCACCCGTCCGTGCGTGTGTGTGTCCCTCTGAGAACACCTAACATTGGTCAAGCAAAGGCTAAGAAAGCTTACTCATCTACAACAGTAACACAGAAGAGGACTATAGAGTTGAATTGATCCCACAACAAGGCCGAAGTCTTAATACTGTAACAATTGGCCACCTTGATCAAATACATTATGTAGCACTAGAGAAAACTGACATAGATCAAACACACCAATCAACTGCTGAAACTGTTCAAGACAATGAAGATGAAGAAGACAGACAAGCATTTGAACAAACCAGTCAATTACTTATGACACATCGCTTCAAGAAGATTTTTTTTAGATGCAGACACTATATTCAGTCGCCCCTGCAGAACACCAAAAGCCACGCGCATTCTACCAAGACGACCCGTTCTACCAAGACGACCCGTGCTATTAAAAAAGCACGGGTCTGCTGGCGGAGACTTGTGCTCCGAGGAGCACATTTTCTAGTTTTATTATTTTTTTATCTATGATTGCGATACAAAAACATTGTATTTATATTGTTTTATCTCAACTGCTGCAACCCCCAAACATAGTCCAATAAGTGACATCAAGGTAAAACAAAACTCCTGTTTATTAATTAAACATATTTGTTTTCTCAGTGCGGCCACATATCAGTCAGAGCTTCGCTGTGTCATTGTCAGTGTCTCAACTGGTGGGTGAAACTACACCTGTTTACTACTGCACCATATTTCACATTCCATCAGTGATGATGTGTTATTTGAGGAGGCTCTAGTTAAATGTGTCATCTTTATGTTCTCCACCTGCAGCACCTACAACAATACAACCAAGTACAACCACCCAACACACCACTATGACAACAGCAGCTACAACCACTACACCAATTGCAACTACTATTACAACCACACCAATTACTACAACTACAACCGCCACACCGACGATTATTACAACCACAACACCACCTACTTCTACTACAGCTACTACAACCACAACACCACCTACTACTGAAACCACAACACCACCTACTACTACAACCACAACACCACCTACTACTACAACCACAACAACACCTACTTCTACTACAGCTACTACAACCACAACACCACCTACTACTACAACCACCACAACACCACCACCACCACCACCTACTACTACAACCACAACACCACCTACTACTACAACCACAACACCACCTACTACTACAACCACCACAACACCACCACCTACTACTACAACCACAACACCACCTACTACTACAAGCACAACACCACCTACTACTACAACCACCACAACACCACCACCTACTATTACAACCACAACACCACCACCACCACCACCTACTACTACAACCACAACACCACCTACTACTACAACCTCCACAACAACACCACCACCTACTACTACAACCACAACACCACCTACTACTACAACCGCAACACCACCTACTACTACAACCACAACACCACCTACTACTACAACCACAACACCACCTACTACTACTACAACCACAACACCACCACCTACTACTACAACCACCACCACAACACCACCTACTACTACAACCACCACAACACCACCACCTACTACTACAACCACAACACCACCTACTACTACAACCGCAACACCACCTACTACTACAACCACAACACCACCACCTACTACTACAACCACCACAACACCACCTACTACTACAACCACCACAACACCACCACAACCACAACACCACCTACTACTACAACCGCAACACCACCTACTACTACAACCACAACACCACCACCTACTACTACAACCACAACACCACCTACTACTACAACCGCAACACCACCTACTACTACAACCACAACACCACCTACTACTACAACCACAACACCACCACCTACTACTACAACCACAACACCACCTACTACTACAACCACAACACCACCTACTACTACAACCACAACACCACCACCTACTACTACAACCACAACACCACCTACTACTACAACCACAACACCACCACCTACTACTACAACCACAACACCACCTACTACTACAACCACAACACCACCACCTACTACTACAACCACACCACCACCACCTACTACTACAACCACAACACCACCTACTTCTACAACCACAACACCACCTACTTCTACTACAGCTACTACAACCACAACACCACCTACTAATGAAACACCACCACCTAGGACACCACATACTAATGAACCACCTACAACGCCTCCACCCACAGCAGAAGGGTCAACTAACAACATCCCTGGGTCTAGTAAGTGTGTTGAAATAATGTTTTTGAATCAGTATCGTACAGTAAGTTACAGTCTCGTGTGTGTGTGTGTGTGTGTGTGTGTGTGTGTGTGTGTGTGTGTGTGTGTGTGTGTGTGTGTGTGTGTGTGTGTGTGTGTGTGTGTGTGTGTGTGTGTGTGTATGAATGAATGTATGAATTCATAAATGAATGAATGAATGTCTTGTCATAAGACCCATCCCTATAAGACACCAAAAACATCAATAAACAATATCGCATTCACTTCTTGGAAACAAAAGTGAACGTGATATTGTGTAAGTTACCAGTCACTACTATTATAAATGAAGACGGTCCAGTCGGTGAAACCAGGGAGATGTGACCAAGTAATGACAGCTTTAAACTGATGGTAGAACCTTGGCTTGTAGGTAACTGATTGTGATGTTATTTTCTCCATAATTGGCTAAAAATATTAAATGTTTTGTCTTTCCTTTTCTTTTTACAATTTGGCCTCGTTAAACGTACATATTTATCATTGCATCTCATACTCGATATTGGTGACCTATCGATTTCTGTAGTACTGTAGATCATCTTTCAAATACAACAGATAATATAACAGTAATAGAGCCATTTCACAAAAAATAAGTATGTGTTAGTGAATGTTTCTATTAGTCAGAGCACAGAAGCAACTGTTAAAAATGAAAATATTAGGTCTTATATGTTGACCAGGTACCTGTCAGTATTCTAATGCTGGGATATTTGTCCTGTAGGTCACATCATTGGCCTGAGATTGGGGCTCTCCTCAGAGACTCCTTTGACCCAAGAAGACTTCGATAACATAGTGCTGCCAAAGGTAATAATAATATTAATACTATATAAAGGTTGTTATTTCGAGAGCAAAATGCAAAAGGTAACTGTTGTATAATGGCGTTTAATAATAATAATAATAACAACAGTACGTCCACATCATGACGCGTGTCCGCCTGGCATTACCACGAGTAATTAGTAAAGGTTTAGGGACTTTGACTTCATGTTGCCAGGTGGTGGAGCTATAACTATGAAATATTTAAATTTAAATAACCGCACCGCTGAAGTTATGACTTCATTTAGAACCTCTACTTACTTTTCAATCCATACTCAGTTAACTGCCAGGCAGAGTAGCTCCCAGGAACAAACAATAGATGTCCCAGTGGCGTAACGGAGGGGTAGCAAGTGATGCGGTGCGGGGGGGCCACCAGCAGGGGAGGCCCCGCCTGCGCTGATACAAATATTTTTACAGCAAAAAAAAAGAAAAAAGTTGATTTATATTGGTCAAATAGAACCGAATTAGACCCGAATTAGACCCGAATTAGACCCGAATTAGACCCGAAATTGCACGCGCGCAGGTTGTGCACGCACATGCACTGCGCGCGCGTGCATGTACGTGGGCCTCATGAGAAACTCCCGCGGGGAGGCCCCGCGATTCTGCGTTACGCCACTGAGATGTCCTAGTGAGTTATATTGTGAAATTAAAAAAGGTATAAACCCCATCAGCCTCATCATAAGTCAAACTATTTCTCCAGCTTGACTTCCTAATTCAAACGATGCTACCTCAACCACTAACCCGTTAGTACATACTGTATCAAGAACATTGTGCTCTTTCATTTCCAGATTAAAGAAGAACTGGTCAAACTTGGGCTGCCAGCAGACATCAAGATACGGCTGACAAACGTCGAACGGAAGTGACAACTACAGCTTCAGTGACCTTCTGGTTGACCTCTAATGTTGCCTCTGTAACTTTATATATCAGAGGAGCAGAGAGGATTTTTTAAATGTTTTCACAGCAGATATACAATGTTAAAAACTATTTTTGTTATTTACATTGACATAAGACTAGTTCAATAAGCCTTTTTAATGGCAGCCATATTGACATGAATAGTAGGGATTACTAGTCTTGTGTAGCCAGATAGTCAGTGATCTCCACCTAAGATAAAACCTTTGTTTATCCCATGAGGGAATTCATGGTCTAAAACATGGTGGAAAGTATTCAGAAATTAAAATAACCAGAACCAATACAAAGACTTGGTGGTTCTTTACATTGGGATGGTATCAGCATTGGCTCTCAGAGCAGAGGGCATGGGTTTGTTAATTAATTAGTATCATCGGTAAGCCCTAAAGGATGAAACATTACACTACTAGTTATGTCAATATGGTTGGTTTAGATGTTGTGTTTAATACAATGCATTGCATACATGTAACTAATAATCCACTTCTGTATCAATGGGACTTGGTGGTCAAACTTGGGTGAACATTTTTAACGCAAACAAAATAAAGCTTGTTTCACTATTATTACTACTACTACTACTAGTACTACTACTACTTCTGTTTTAGTATTATTATTTAGGGTTCCAGAACAGGTTCATGTTTAAAATTCAAATAAATCAAGCTGGACATCCACTGAAGGCGAGGTGCAGGACTGATGATAAATACAGGCAATTCAAAGATAACGTCTGCACACTGTGGCTTAAAGGGCTCTTAAAGGGCTCCCAGCCAAAGCTCTATTTCGTTAACGTTTTAACTAAAACGTATCTGAAGAAGACAGATTTATTAGAAAAGTTAAAGACCCTGTAAAGGGAATTCAATAATTATCAATGTTTCAAAGATAGCTTCATAGCATGACGCCAAGCTTAGTACTTGAAGGGATACGCTATTACTGGTGATACGACACACCCGCTCCTGTGGTTCTCAAACATTTTCATGTTAAGGACCACCAAATTGATATATACCCCATCTGAAGATTTTGTGTGAGAGATTTTTGTTAAAACTTGAAAAGGTTTCCAAAATGTCAACATTTCCACAAATAGCCAAAGTGCAGTACTGAGGTTACAAACTCAGACCATTTGTCCCACAAGTACAGGATATTTGAACAAACATCTCAGTTGATAATTACTGTATAGATGTCTCTGCTTATCCATGACTAGAAGCATATACAGTTCCCTTTTGTAAGGGATGTGTATTCTGTAACATCTATTGCTATATTGTCTATAAATGTCTGTGTTTTCTGTGTCCTGATGGGAAACCGTAAGTGCATTTTTAAGGAAAATCTAACTGAAGGTGTTTCATGCAATCAGCCAGAATGCATCCACAAAGTAAAATAATCCATCTATTAATCATTCACACATTCATCTCTCTCACCCACGCAGCCACCCCCCTCCCTCCCATTCATCCATCCATTGAAAGGAGATCACTATAGTAGCTTATTTATAAGGAATGTTCAGTTTTATTTCCAGTTGTTGGAGACAGAGCAGCATCTCAATAGGAATAATACACAGGCACACGGTTTCAATCTAGTTAAGAAGAAATAAATAGAAGTCAATTGTAAACCTGGAAATCATAAAGCAACACCTCATTGAAACCTTTTTGTTAGTTGGTTTGGTTTGCTTGAAACGGACTGATTAAATTCTCCCATCACAGTGGCTACAGTTATTTCACCATAACACCAACCTCATGCTTCCATTCTTAGCAGCCCAAGTGCATTATGGGAATACAAAAGCGGTGGTCTGAGGACCTGAAAGTGGGTCATTGGATCATTTGTCAGGGTCACAGAGAACAACTGTAACTGACATGAGTGGTATTGTGTGTGTTTTTTTTTATGTGGTCCTCAGCACGGGTGTCAATTGGGTATGGCAAGGTAGCCTATGGCAGGGGCCATACCTTGGCTCCAGAAGAAAAATAAATCATGAAGAGTATGATTTAGTAGTAGCCTAATGCAGTTGTAAGACCATTGTGTTTGTATTGTGTTATAGGTATTTTTCTATGCATTTCGGGGGTTTTGGGGTGTTTGACCCACCCAAAAAAATTGTCCACGCCCAGGAAAGGTTTCCCTTATTTTATTCACAATGTTTTTTTATTTATTATTTTATTGAACTTTTTGGTGTTGGTCCTTAAGAGTGGGTCCGCGGGACCGGCCGGTGAGCCGGGTCCAACGCGCTAAGTCCATAATAGTCCCATGGGCGCTCGTCGCCGTTTGTACCACCAGGTCCACGCGGTGCTTTGGCCGCGGCCTGCCACTTCACTTAACGCCCGTGGAGGGGTGCCTAGCACATTCATCAGATGTGAATTCTCCCTTTGGAAGTTAAAAAAATATTGCCATCATCATAATGCCTTAAGGAAACTGTCACAGGGAAACCTGTGCCCTGTAGACACTAAGGACTCCACACAAGCCCCCAGAACCGAGAGGGAGCAGTGAAGCACATTGGACATGGTGGCCGGGGCCAGACACATGAATGAGCGAAAACGGGTTCGACCAATGGGCTCGACTCACAAGCTTGCATACAGGGTTGCACGCGGAGGTGACACTACTGCGCATGCGAGACAACGTGCAGAGTGACACAAAACACGTCACATAGGCCCCAAATAGGCCCCGTGAAAAAAGAGTATGCGCTGGGTGAGAAACTCCATACAAGTGAATGGGCGGGGATTTTCATTACTTCTCTAAAAAAATTTAATCTATGACTCCACAGTGTAAAACTGGACATTACAAGCACACACCATGCACAGCTGCTTCCATTGCACCCATTAAGACCTGAGGCCGATTCTACAAATGTCAAAATAAGTTTTCTGAAAAACCTATGTTGCTATAATATCAGTGGTGCTCAAACCTCCAAAAAAAAAAAGGACCCCCAAAATTATGTATTTGGCCGTGGACCCCCATCTCAAAATATGTTGTTCCAGGGACCCCCAGAAGCAAAGATTTGAGTTACAAATGTTCACTTTAAATATATATGTTACAGTATGATTGGAGAACCAGTACGATTGAAGAAAGCGCACTCGTTTTTACCACCCACCCAGCACTAGAGGGAGCCACAAGCCAGGCTTGTGCGCAAACATATATGGCCACACACACACACACACACACACACACACACACACACACACACACACACACACACACACACACACACACACACACACACACACACACACACACACACACACACACACACAAGCGCACACACACGCGCTCATGCTTTTTTTGGTTTATTGAAAGCAGGACTGTTTAGATACTTTTATTGTGTTCTGGCTTTTGTTTTACTTTCTCCCTGACACACACACACACACACACACACACACACACACACACACACACACACACACACACACACACACACACACACACACACACACACACACACACACACACACACACAGTGATCCATGAAAATAACTATTCTGTCCCTATCGGTTTACAACTCAAACGGCGCTGAGTCGTCTAGTAGAGCATCGGCCGGTCAGCGCGGGCACTCGCGCCTGGAGGCGCGAGGGCGCGCTTCCTCGGCCTCAAGCTCTACTAGACGGCGCGCCTCCGTCATGGACAAGCGTGTGCGTGTGAACGCGTGTTCAGCGTTCCCCTCATAGATATTATGGTTCCCCTAGCGTAGTGTCCTGGTTGCTATGTGGGGGGGAACAACAAAAGACAGGTCTGCGTCGGCGCATCAAAGCCCCGCCTCTCCGCGTTCTCCTTCTCCTCCTCCTCGGAGGAGGAGAAGGAGAGAAGGAGGACGGTTTATTACGCGAGGAGGAGGAGGAGGAGGCTCCTCTTCCTCGCGAGCCTCGCGTAATAAACCCCCGCCTCGCAGCGCCGCGTCCTCCTTCTCCTCCTCGCGAGCCTCGCTAATAAACCCTGTCTCGAAAAGCCCCGCCTCGCCCCGAAGGAGCCCCGTGCCTAAAAACGAGCGCTCTGTCTTCAATCGTACTGGTTCTCCAAACGTACTGTGACATATACATTAAAAGATTTGCACACATTTACACGATTTTTCAAATCTACAAGCTTATAGCGCGGCACGAAGCGCTATGAGCTTGTATATCTGCTATTTTTGAATAGCCAAATAAATCTAAAATGACACAGACGCGTGCCAGCTAGGGCCTTCATGGAAGGCATAGCCTTTCAGTTTCTTGAGGTTTTTTTTTTCTTAGTTTAGCTGTTCAAGTGTATTTCTTATTCTTTAAACTTTATTTTCGTCCAGCCCCATTTATATTGGTAGTTGTATTTCTACCTTGGGCCTACACTGTCAAAATCCTACTCAGGACTATTTTTGGAGGTAAAAAAATAAGAAAAACCTGCATTCTTGGACTTTTTGGTGCCTTGACCATCCGGCCAACTGTTACAGACACAATATATATATATTTTTTTTTCAGACCAGTGGTTCTCAAACATTTCATGTCAAGTACCCCCAAATTAAAATGTAATTGGCCACAGACCCCGTTCTTAAACGATTTTGTGCCAGGGACCACTCACACATTCTTCATGGGGAAATAGAAACCAGTGGTGCAAGTAACTACAAGTTACATTTACTCAAGTATTGTACTTAAGTACACTTTTGAGGTATTTTTTACTTTACTGGAGTACTGGAGTATTTCCAACATTCAATACTTTTACTTCTACTCCACTACATCTCAGAGGCAAATATTGTACTTTTGCTCAACTATAAAGGTCCTTACACACCGGGGCGAATTCTTCATGCGAATAAATAAGTTTTTTTTTAAAACCTTATAAAGTCAATGCAAGCATCCACACCAGTTTCGTGAAGCGAAAAAGCGTCTTTTAATTATTCGGAACGAGTCCGAATTTTGCGCATATTTGCATATTCGCCGGTGTGTAAGGACCTTTAGTATTTGAAAACATTAGTTACTAGTTACTTTATAGATTTTGATTATTATTACAAAACATATATTTACCACTTCAGGACTGGCTATATACAGTATACTTCAGCTATTTGAAAATAGCCGATCTGCTATTTTCAAAAGATTTTGAAACATTTCGAAAATTTGAAAATGGGACATTTCTGCATAATATGTACTTTTTACTTTTGGTACTTAAATCCATTTTCAAGCCAATACTTTTGTACTTTTACTCAAGTAAATTCAGAATACCAAACTTTCAATTGCAACAGAGTATGTTTACATTGTGGTATTGATACTTTTACTTAAGTAAAAATCTGAGTACTTCTTCCACCACTATTAGAGAAGTGGTCAATTATATCATCAACTTCATGTTGACGTTTGTTAGCCAAGAGATCATATCGCACACTAAACATAAATGGTGCTAAATAGCACTTAAACTGGTTCTCTGGCTCATAATCATTGGGGAACCTCTTCTGCACCAAAATGATACAAATGTACCTCTTCTGTAATTTCTCTCTTATTTTATTTTATTTATTTATTTTAGCTTTTTGGAATCAGTTTCCTCCCATAACGTTAAAAAAGCAAGTAGTTTCAAAATATGACATCACGCTGCAGTACAATACTGGTTTGGAAAACAGACCCGTATAGGGGTCTAACCCAGATTATCTTGCTAGGAACCCTTACATTTTTAATTATTTGACTGTATTTATTTGTATTTAGTTTCCACTACTTCATTATTTTTAAATGCAAAATATGAGGGCCGCTGTAATTAAAATTCCCAGGATGATTTTTGTTTCCAGTTCACCTTTTTTATATTTTGTCATCAGTTTTCATTTATCTGTCATCTCTCATCATTTATTTATAAAATATTTATATATATTCTATTCAAGACTAGCAATGTACAGTACAGTATTTGCTTTATTTCAACTTTGAAATTGCATTACAAATCAACTCAAGGGAGTCCTGGTAGGCTATAAAAGGTTTGCTTATATAACATAAAGGGCCATTCGGGTTTAAAGGGACATCTGCAAAAAGTGTGTCACACCAAAGAAAAGTAATAATAATCACATGAGTTTGTCTTTATGTTTTGTGTACATTTAATTTAATTGCTTTGCATTGCATAAGGTGACACCAGCTTCTTTGAGATATAAGGAAGGAAGAAATAGTATTGAGGATAATAGATTAAATGTGTCCTAAATAGCCCCAACAACAAAGCAGCTTATGGTGATAACTTTGTGATCAAGAACAGAACACACTTAAAATCTGGAAACAAATCAGGCTGTATCAATGGCTCCAAATATTTATATTGATAGTCCAATTCGTGAAAATCGTGCTTTGGTCCCCGTCCTAAACAATCCAGTTTTCCCTAGCTGGAATTAGAAATACAAGATTAATACCTTGACGGCATGTTATGTCATTTTAGCAGCACCGTAAAGTTCATAACATCCCAGCATCACATTTTTTACAAGGCATCTCCAGCTCAGCGACGAGGTCTCGTGGTCGAGGAGGTACGCAGAGAAGAGCAGGCTGCAAGATGTGCGCATGCAGGCTGCAAGACGAGCCTAAGGGCGGCTTCACACTATGGTCCCGGGTGCGCACTCCAGACCGCTTGGCAGGTGTCGCGCTAGTGTGAATGTTGCACATCGTTCCCCGAAACGGATCACCATTCCGTACCCGAAACCACCTCCAGAGGCAGTCTCGGATCCGTATCATGCGTTTTCGGGTACGGTACGCTGCAATGTGAAAGCAAGCGTACCGTTAGACGGAAGTGGCCCGCTATTTGTAATAGGTGACGGTATATAAACTCGACAAAAACAGTCAACAAAAACACGTCGCAGATCAATCCACAGGGGTTCAACCATGGCCGGATCCGGGAAAGGATCCCTCTGGTCTAATGAAGAAATTTCATGCTTGCTGGACATTTGGGCAAACGAGGATATACAAACACAATTGGACAATACACACAAAAATGCAGAAATATATGGAGTAATTAGTGAGTATTTGAGGGCTTGAGCCCTCAAATACTCACTAATTACTCCATATATATAGATATATATATATATAGATAGATAGATAGATCGATAGATAGACACACACACATATATATATACATATATGTATATATATATATATTATATATATATATATATATATATATATATATATATATATATATATATATATAAATTAAATATATATATATATATATATATATATATATATATATATATATATATATATATATATATATATATATATATATATATATATAGTATATATTGTGGATATCTTGTGGAGTTTCAGCTACTATGCATCTCATTTAGATGTAGGCCTACGTAGGTTTATGGTTTCCCAAGGACTATAGCCGTTTCACTCATGATGCAATTTCTCTTTCATAACAGATACATACATGTGCCAGATAATCCCCACACCAAGAGAGTAAAAAAAGAAAAGACGTTGGATTGATTGATTGATGTACTTTATTTAGACATGAGACATGAGAAACAGTACATGGAAGTACAATTCACAATACAAGGTTTCAGTCATTCAGTCCGACTTCACTGTATAGGCTACTATAGTTGCCTTTTCATAAATGATATATTTTTGCACTTAAGCTGTCGTGAAAGTTTATAATATTTAGAGAAATTGAAAGTTTCAAATGCAAAAGTAGTAGTAGTTGTGAAGGTTTAAGCAAACTGGACATTTAGACTGAATGTTTCCTGTATCCTCATCTTGCGCTAATGCACACAAGTGTTTCACCAGGTTTTATTTGTGTTGTTTCTCATAAGCGTACATCCGTTGTCCGTCAACAACACAGCAGTCTGTGCCTTGACTTCAGTGCGTTGACTCTCTCCCCAGCCGCAACCCTATATTTATGCGCGACCAGCACAAACATTGTCGCATAGTTGATGCAAGTGTACTCTGGTGCGCAAGGATCTTGGCCAATGTGAATGCCGGCCAGCTGGTAGAGGCCATTTGTACTCTGGAACGGTTCGAATGCAAACGGATCCAGTGTGAAGCCGCCCTAACACAAGGCCGCTACACCCGGCAGCACAATCAGATGCTGAAGTGTCAGGCAAAGACCCACACATCAAAACCAGAGGCCGTACAGCTGGGTTCAGCACGAGACTGGAGGCTTCTGGCTGACACCTGGGACGCCAGTTGTTGCTGTTGAACCCAAGAAGGAGGTCGCCCACCTGCCGACCCCAATGAAAACCTTTGCTCCTTCACCACACAACCCTGTGATGACATCATCATCCCCCCCCACGTTTCTCAGGGTATAAAAAAGGATTGTAACATCTGATTGATTGATTGATTGATTGATTGATTGATTGATTGATTGATTGATTATTTCCAACACTGTTATAAAAGACAAAAATAAATACATAAAATAAACATAATACACTTTAAATAAGAAATATAAAAATATGAAAACAAACATATTTTACAAAAGCTTGGCTCAGGGAGGAGGACACCCCTGCCATGCAGAGGCCATGGCAATTTGGATAATAACATCATAGCCTGTGTTTGTAAAACTAAGCACGAATGAAAGACAACCCTGAGTTAGGGGAAAAAAAGCATCTTCCTAATTTCTGATAAGGTAAAGTGAATATTACTGATGAGAGGTGACTTCAGTAGTACATTATCAGTGATAGATGACAAGGGCCCTCCTTCCAAGACATCATTATTTATAATGATCCGCACATTGAAAAACATTATTATAAAACTTGGTCTACAGTAGATGTGTGGAGACATTAATCCAAGGTAGAGATTATGCTTTTACTCCCACCCACATAAATGCTTATGAATGCATAATTACTACATTTTCTCCAAAAACAAAAGGCCACAGATCATGTTGAGCATTCCTCTCTCTCTGATCATGGACCCTTGTTAGCAAAAATGGAAATGGTAGTACTCTACCATTAGAAGGTTTACTCTATATTAGAATGTTTATTCAAACAGAGGGGGGAATCTCAAGTCAACTTTAGGTCAACATGCTAAGTATTGCAGGCTAAATAAATTACATGCATGCCTGAGAACCTTTGCAAGGGGCCTCATCCAGCCTGGCATGGCCAGACTAATATCAAGTTGTTGTTGTTGTTGTTTTTTGCACTGGCAGATTCGTCTGGTTTCCAGGCTAGGCCTCATCAGGGTTTGATTTGCTGCCTCAACTTTAGATATCATTCATTACTCAAAGCAACCCTGGTGACCACAATGTTTTTTTATTCATTACTTTATTTAACTTTTCGGTGTTGATCCTTAATGACGGA
>NW_027660434.1:0-42505 GCF_963280865.1 Gymnoscopelus braueri | reverse complement strand
AGAGAGAGAGAGAGAGAGAGAGAGAGAGAGAGAGAGAGAGGAGGAAGAGAGAGAGAGAGAGAGAGAGAGAGGAGAGAGAGAGAGAGGAGAGAGAGAGAGAGATGAGAGGAGAGAGAGAGAGAGAGAGAGAGAGAGAGAGAGAGGAGAGAGAGAGAGAGAGAGGAGAGGGAGGGGGGGGGGTTTGGGCAAATTAAAGGCTAGAGGGATGATTCACTACATGGGGCTGTCTGTTAAATACAAGTTTGTTGTGTTTTTTCTGCGACGGAGGAAAGCAGACGGGGGTCAGTGGAAGCGACGGCTCGCGACCACAGCCACTGATTTAGAGCTGGAAGGATAAAAGAAAGAAAGAGGGGAAAAAAACAAAAAAAAAACATTGCACAGCCTGCTTGGCTGGTCTCCGTAGCTCCACTAATGAGTTGTGGAACAGGTTGATATCTAGCCAGCACATTAAGCCAGCCTGCCCCACTCAGCTATTGTTGCAAACAGCTGCATTTTGGGGGCAACAGTGTGAACCCCCTCGCATTTCTTTCCACCACACCGACATTTACAAAAATGACAATTACTAGTTTTTTTTAAATAATCAGTTCAGTATACAGTTATATACCTAAAGTGACCATCTATCTATCTATCTTGAAACGGCCAACTGGACTTCTTCATACTTGTCTATCCTTCACCTAAAAGTCAGAGCTGAAAGTGGCGTGTAAATATGACAGAGACACATACATATCAACTTATAATGCACTGTCGGGCCGTCATCTTGAGTTAGATAAAGAACGTAGCAGCGCAACAGTGTCTCCTTGATTAAAATCAGGTGCGAGTGGAGGAACGTGCAGCAATGGGACTCAAACAGGTGAATTAAATCAAGAATAATTTATATTCATAAAGGTCTATCCATGTCATCACGCAGTACGTTTTCATTTACAGGGAGTAATTCAAATTCGAGACTTTTGATACAACTACATTTTCAGGCTGCGGTCTTCAAACCTAGTCCTATGTTGCGCTGATAAGAGGAATGGTCGCCAAAGTATGGCCATTTGAAGTGTTAAACACTGCTTTAACACTGCTGCCGAGCAGCGATGCACTTGCAGCACCCAGGTCCACTGTCATACCTGCGCTACCTGTGTTCGGGAGGTAGGGGTCTACGACCACTTCCTGGTAAAACCGGACGTGAACGGAAGTGCATCATTGAACTCCTCACACCTCAGAGAGTGTGTAGGTGAAGTTTCAAGGCAATCCAACAAACCGGAAGTAGGAAATAAAAACCGGAAGTGGTCGTTTGTTTATGAAATTGTAAGTGTGTGGGACCACCGTCCAAGTCTTGAGCCTTTAGCATGCTGGGAACTGGAGTTATGGCTGTTTAAACCCCAACCAATAGGTAAGCAGAGGGAGTGGGGCAGCAGCAAGTTACAGCCCGTCCCTTACAGCTGTCTAAGAGCACCCACCAAGTTTGGGGCCTTAAGCATGCTGGGAACTGCAGTTATGGCTGTTTAGAGCCCAGCCAATGGGAACACAGAGGGGGCGGAGCAATGGTCCATGCTGTGGCTATTCTGATGGCAGACCTGTGACCAGTGTTGGTGCCAAGTTTGGTGTGGATCGGAGCAATGGTGCACCTCGCAGGTGTGCATGTTACGTTTGTGACATCCACTCACCCACCGTCGGTTGACCCACTAGGCAATTTTAATAGGATAATACACAAAAATGGATTATAACCACGGATATGCTCTAAAAGTGTGATTTTGTTTTAATGGTATTTCACCAGGTCTTGAACGTCACACAAAAAAAACATCTCTCCACTTTCAACCTCTTAACAGTTTGTGTTGCCTTTAAAGGAGAATTTTGCCCGACTTTTTTATAATGTTATGTTACCGGAAGTCTCGCTTTAGTGAGGCACATTCAAGACAATCACATTGCATAGTGTTCTGAACAAAAAAAAGCTATTATGCGATTTAGAGCAAGTCTCATAGGCGCGTGTTTTTAGCTGCGGCGGACCCGGGATGGAGTTACGATTTTTTTCCTACCACTCATCCTAGGACGTCATAACATCATAACAAAGGCAAGAAAACGTCGGGCGAAATTCTCTTTTAAGTCACCGGCAAATATTATCCCCATACCCCATTTGTGTATTTTATTTCATATCAATTTCTCTTGCTACACCAAACCAGTGAGTTTCTCAGCGAGTTTTCTCTCCCACGTGGTGGTGACTTAAAGCCGTTCGGGGTAATGAGATTAAAGGGAGAGATTCCTCCCCTTTTATGAGTCACTCTTTAAAGCTGTCACTTCAACTGAGCTGTCTGCTGTCAGCCAGACCATGGCACTTCAAGCCTCCTCACGGATTTACTGTGTGTGTGTGTGTGT
This sequence comes from Gymnoscopelus braueri, assembly GCF_963280865.1. NCBI lineage: Eukaryota > Metazoa > Chordata > Actinopteri > Myctophiformes > Myctophidae > Gymnoscopelus > Gymnoscopelus braueri. The sequence goes on along the minus strand of NW_027660434.1, from coordinate 40,150 downwards.
GTGTGTGTGTGTGTGTGTGTGTGTGTGTGTGTGTGTGTGTGTGTGTGTGTGTGTGTGTGTGTGTGTGTGTGTGTGTGTGTGTGTGTGTGTGTGTGTGTGTGTGTGTGTGTGTGTGTGTGCGCCCGCGCGCGCACTGGGTGGAGGATAACTGTCATTCCTCGATTAGCATCTTGTTAACCACTTGAGCGTTCACCCGATCCCGGGTTGAACGTCTGGGCGAAAATAGCTGATGCACCAGCTCACAACGTGTCACGTGAGCTTGTAGATCAGCTATTTCCGAGGACGGTATTTAGTGTGCAGCGAAAAACTGAAGATGGGTTAGTATAGGGCCTTGGGGGATTCCGTATAAGTATTAAGTTGGTCGGTGTTGACAATACAAGAAAGACATGCAGGAAACTAGATTTATTTGTTTTTAATGGTGTTTTAAGTCTGCTTTCTGTGTTTTGAAAATGTATAGAGCAGAGGGAGGAAGTGGCCAAAATATACTAATTATATTTCGGAGAACATATATTTTTAGTTTTAGAAACTGCAGTATATGCCCATGGACCCGAAATGTTTCATTGTTCACTGCTCTGATCGCCCACACACACGTACACGTACACACACACACACACACACACACACACACACACACACACACACACACACACACACACACACACACACACACACACACACACACTCACACTCACACTCACACACACCGGAAATGGAAAGCAATATTATTCAACGTACACGGAGAGAAATAACACTGTTTGTAGTGTACACATGCATATATCCAGTACGTGGCATGAATGTATACAGCGGTGCATGTGTCCACCCATGCAAACACACCAGGCACGCGGGGCAGGCGGTGGGTGTGTGGGCAGGCCTGGCCCTCTCATCACTCTGTGATGTGGCGGGGGTGCAGAGCGATTCGGCAAAGAAAAATGCCTTCCACGTGCACGGTGAATCCCCTCCCACGTGCGCGGTGCGTGCCCCGCACACACACACACACACACACACACACACACACACACACACACACACACACACACACACACACACACACACACACACACACACACACACACAGGTGCAAGGTGAATCCCCTCCCACCACCCACAGCAGAGGTTCTCAAACATTTTCATGTCAAGGACCCCCAAATTGATATAGCCTAACACGGTTGGCTGTGTATCCCGGTCTGAAATGATCTTGTTCCAGGGACCCCCTTATGACAGATTTGTGCTCTTAAAATGTTTCAAAAATATAAAAAAAATATAAATATGCTTTTTTTTTTTTATAGCAGATCTAGATGTGTTTAGAGATTGTAGATGTGCTATTTCTGCAATAGAATAGCGGGGGTTGGTTGTTTGAAAATGGATGAACATATTTTGCAAATTATTTTGTGATTATCATAAATTATTGTGATTGCATACAGGCTAATTGTGACAAGTCCTAGTGTCAGTATAGGGTTCATATGGTTAACCACATAAATGTTCAGCTATTTTCAGCGAAGATATTGAAAGGCAGCTCTATATTCTGATAGTACTCATTGCTATAGCGTGTTTGTTCAGGAGTCTCCACGTCTCTCCAGATCTTTATTAACAGTCAAATGCATTTTCAGGTGAGGATATCAATTGTATCCAATCAGGATAGAGAACTCAGACAGGATACAGATTAAACAAGTGAAATTGGAAGTGATGACACAAAGAAATTAGCAGACCAAAATTGGAACTGGAACACTACAACAAAGACTGGGTACTCTCTCCTGATTGGCTGAGATGTTGTCACATACCTGAGAATGTATTTTCTGTTCATTAAATACCTGGAGAGACAGGGATACTCTTGTTGAACAAACACTCTATAGCAATGATTAGCCTACTATCAGAATATAGTGCTTTAACCTTTTAACAAAAAAAAATGCTTTCTTTGAACCCAAACATATCACTTAGCCTAACCTACCTTTAATGTAGGGCGCAAACAGAAAAGACACTAGTATAGAGCCCTGATCGGCTTAGCTCAGCAACGTATGGGGTTCATGTGGTTAATTCTGACCTTCCAGCTACCGTCAGTGCCAGGGCCGAACTCCACAGAACCCACACTATTACATCTCAGCCTTCACTAATAATTGTCTGAACACCTCCAGGAAAAAAATAAATAAATAAAAAAAACACAGCCACCTCAAAACCCACAGTCGGTGACACCAGAGTTTTTGCGCTATAGCAGGTCCGGAAAGACGGCTGGCATTTGGGATGTCATAACTTGGCTTGGGCCGGATCGGTAGGAACTTGACGGCGTGATTGATGACAATGCGGCAAGGCTCCGCTCAGCACGCGATCCCCCATGGCTGTCGTGATCCACTTACAGTAAGCTAACATTAGCACGTCTTCTTTAATGAAGGGAGAGAAAATAAATACAAAAAAACTAGATAAAAATAAATAAAACAAGCCCTCTCCAGGGGATGGTTGTCTAATTTTTTTTCTTTGTCGTGCCTGATTGGGGTTCGTTTGGTGTCCTAGTAGCCCACTCCAGTCACCATCAACTAGGTACTGTCCTCACGGGCCCCCCCGAAGCCTGACTTAATCAGACCAGATGCAACATAAATAGCAGGCCAGCCATATGGCCCCGCCGTGACGGCTAGTTGCTCATTAATGTTGGCTCTGCAGAAACAAGCGGCTATACTAGCGGCGAAGAAGTCCTTCAACTTCTCCACTTCACTCCAGCCGTGAACCGAGGTTCGCACGTCTGAGCCGCGGAGGTCTTAGCGGGCTTAACAGGACGCCACAGGCCAAAAGCCACGCGATGCCCACCGCGTGCATCCTAGACCTGTGGGCTCTCACGGGGGTCCTTGAGGAGGGGGTCCCCAGCCAAATTATGAACAATGCAAAGTAACCCTTTAACCGTATTTTGTCCTTCAGCTGTTGGAGAATAGCTGATCATCAAGCTTGCGACGCGTTGTGAGCATGTAGATTAGCTATTTTCAAAACATTTGGACATTTACATTTAAAATTGAGAAATGCTTTTACAGTGACTATTACAAAAAAAACAACTAGTGAATAGTAGTAAAAATAAAATAAAAAATAACACAAATCTTCATGGGGGTTCCTGGGGGCAAACATCTTCTCAGATGGGGGTCCGTGGCCCCAAAAAATGCCCTATTAAACCTATAGGGCGCAGCGCAATGGGGGGGTGGGGGGAGGGGGGCACATTCGCCCCGTGTAATTCAGCCATACGAACGGAACGGGCAGCTTGCCAGGTTAGACATAAACGCGTCCAAAACGTCTGCTTAGAGAGTCTGTGGGAGGCAGATCTATAAATGTTTGGCCCTATACAGTGTTGAGCAGCGGTGTGTAATTGTAGCCCATTAAACCAGCGGGGCGTCCAAGCGCCGCGATGAAAACAGCCACTCCGCTCCGCCCTCTCTCTCTCTCTCTCTCTCTCTCTCTCTCTCTCCGTCGCCTCCGCCATCCGTAGCGGGGGTCAGCCGGCAGGGGACCACCTGGATGAGTTAAGGGCCGCGAGTCGCCGGTTAATAGTTGATGAGAGGAGCGCCGCAAACCGAGACCGAGTGGGCACGGGGCGGAGGGGAGCCTGCTGGGGGGGGGTGGGGATCTGTTTAATGACTTGGCAAAATGAACGTGGGCCCTCCTCTCTCGTCTTCCACAAACTTGGCATGATGTTTACCTGTGTACTGTATGCTGCAGGGTCAATGCGTTTTATAAACTCAGTTATATTATATCATTATAACACTGTTATTACACTCTTATATTTTAATAATTATAAACACACACACACACACACACACACACACACACACAATCTGTGGTTCCTGTGTTAACTCCGGGGACACACATAATTCGACTCGTCTCCCCGGCCCCTAGCTTCCAGATTTACGGGACCACATCCCTGTCGCTTCGCCAACTCTCTTCTCTTTCATCGCGCTGTCCCGCCGTTCGTCATCTCTCCGTTTTCCACGCCCACAAATCAGCAACCGCCCCCGACAGAAGCCTTGTCGTTCAGCCGTTTCCTGAGGGTGTGGGGGGGGGGGGGGGGGACAAAAAAACAGGGCCTTTTCAGGTCGCAAGGACCTTCTTTTTTTTCATACTATTTTTTTAACCCACCCGTATGCTTATGGAGGGTTTCTCCAGCGAGGCCCTCCATGCATAACTACGGCTGGGAGGAGTGATAAGTAAGAGTGGATCAAGGGCACATTTAGTCTGCGGAGGAAAAAGGGAAAGAGAAAAAACTCCTCTCTTAGACCACTCTACTGGAGCCATTATCTTTTTTTTTTTTTTTTTGCTAATGCATAAAGTGGCCATTATCTGAGCGGTGGCGCTCGCGCACTTCCCTCCCCCCCTCCCCACTACGGTTCAGAGGTGTTTATTGGTTTATTAGGAAGGGCCCTCCCTACACCAGTGGTGGAAAGTAACTAAGTACATTTACTGTACTTAAGTACAATGTTGAGGTATTTGTACTTAACTATTTCCAATACTTTTATTTCTACTCCACTACATCTCTGAGGCAAATATTGCACTTTTACTCCACTACAATTATTTGAAAACTTTAGTTACTTTGCAGATACTGTATAGATTGTTATTAAACATACATTAACCACTTTAGCCCTAATTTATATATAGGCTATATGAAAATAGCCGATCTACAAGCTCACAACGTGTCGCATCGCGACACGTTGTGTCGCGGACTTTTACTTGTAACAAAGTACTTCTACATTGCAGTATTGATGCTTTTACTTAAGTAAAACATTTGAGTACTTTTTTCCACCACTGAACGGCGCGGCAATTTAATGCAAACAGAATTGAAATGCGGGATGCGAGATAGCAGGAGCGCCGCATGCAGCATGCAGTCGGAGAGAAAGTGTGTCATGTGGCCCCCGTTAATGTTGTTTCATTACAACAGAGGATTTAGTATAGAGGCTGCGCGGCCCCGCCGAGGTGACAATGAATTATAACCGGACAAATACACAGTCAGCAAGCCAGCCGCTTTGTGGGCATTCGCCGTTTGTGTGTGTGTGTGTGTGTGTGTGTGTGTGTGTGTGTGTGTGTGTGTGTGTGTGTGTGTGTGTGTGTGTGTGTGTGTGTGTGTGTGTGTGTGTGTGTGTGTGTGTGTGTGTGTGTGTGTGTGTGTGTGTGTGTGTGTGTGTGTGTGTGTGTGTGTGTGTGTGCGTGCGTGCGTGCGTGCGTTGAATGCAAATGTACTGTACATAATGTCTGTAATGTTGCTTGTGCGCATATGCTCCTGTGAACAATCATACAGGCGTGTGCACGCATTTTACGCAATTCCGCGCTTCCCTATACAATTCTGTCCATGACGCGTCGGTGCATGCGCGTGCATAGATGCATTCATATATGCATGCATGTATACAGTATGTATATGTCTCCCTCTCTGCTGTCTCACTCTCTGCTGTCTCCCTCTCTGCTGTCTCCCTCTCTGCTGTCTCCCTCTCTGCTGTCTCACTCTCTGCTGTCTCACTCTCTGCTGTCTCCCTCTCTGCTGTCTCACTCTCTACTGTCTCACTCTCCGCTGTCTCACTCTCTGCTGTCTCACTCTCCGGTGTCTCACTCTCTGCTGTCTCACTCTCTGCTGTCTCACTCTCCGCTGTCTCACTCTCCGCTGTCTCACTCTCTGCTGTCTCACTCTCTGCTGTCTCACTCTCCGCTGTCTCACTATCTGCTGTCTCACTCACCGCTGTCTCACTCTCTGCTGTCTCACTCTCTGCTGTCTCACTCTCTGCTGTCTCACTCTCCGCTGTCTCACTCTCTGCTGTCTCACTCGCCGTTGTCTCACTATTTGCTGTCTCACTCACCGCTGTCTCACTCTCTGCTGTCTCACTCTCTTCACCTAGCTGTCTCCCACTTTCTATGTCCTACTCTTTACATTCCTTCTGTCTCACTCTCCATCTCTCCGTCCCCTATCTTTCTCTGTTTGAAATCTTTCTTTCTTTCTTTCCCTCCCCTTGTCCCTACTCTTACCTTGTATCGCTCTCTCTCTCTCTCTCTCTCTCTCTCTCTCTCTCTCTCTCTCTCTCTCTCTCTCTCTCTCTCTCTCTCCTCTCTCTCTCTCTCTCTCTCTCTCTCTCTCACGTTACTGTCTGATGTGGAGACAGTTTTTATAGGTAGGGGTGTGTGTGTGTGTGTGTGTGTGTGTGTGTGTGTGTGTGTGTGTGTGTGTGTGTGTGTGTGTGTGTGTGTGTGTGTGTGTGTGTGTGTGTGTGTGTGTGTGTGTGTGTGTGTGTGTGTGTGTGTGTGTGTGTGTGTGTGTGTGTGTGTGTGTGTGTGTGTGATGGTATCTGTCATGCAGATGGACAGGTGTGCTTGCAGTTGTCTTGATTGCCGCTGGCCGGCCAAACGCTTGACCCACCAGCGCTAGTGGGTATTACTCCGCCCCCCCCCCCCCCCCCCGCCCATCACACACACACACACACACACACACACACACACACACACACACACACACACACATACACACACACACACACACACACACACACACACCACTCTCGCCAACGTGGAATGGCTGTTAGCCCATGATCGATGGCACACATACACACATACCTCATCCCTTCTACCTGTGGAACCTAGCCGCTAAGCTGACACGCACGCATGCACGCACACACACACACACACACACACACACACACACACACACACACACACACACACACACACACACACACACACACACACACACACACACATGCACCCATACTGTACATACAGTCACACACACACACACACACACACACACACACACACACACACTTGCAGTTTTGCGCAAGCACACAAACGCATGCACTTGTATAGACACACACGTACGTATACAGCCAACACAGCTCTCAAGAAGGCCAGCAGTTTTGGTTCGGTTACATTTGTACCGTATCAGAGTAATACCAACACAAAAGATTTCACTGTGTTGAACGGCGTGACTAAGGTGTACGCCATAGATGCATCAGCGTGTCCGAGGGGCACCCGCTCACTCGCTCGCACATTTTTCTTCCTGTGAGAAAGCGTCAAAAATGGCCCACATGCACGGCATGTAGAGGCAGGATGTCCTCGGTTTTTAACCACCTAAACCCTCTATAGTCTTTATAGAACTGGACCCGAGGGACGACCGTTGAACGCTTTTTTTCCCGTCCCGAGCTTTTTTTTCCAGCTATTTTTGACGAACTTGCTGGGGGTCTAAAGTTTGCCATGGTGTTCATCGCACAGCACGGGTTCCTACAAGAGCCTAAACAGCTTTATCACAGTAAACATTGATGTCAACAGTAAACAGTCTTATCAATGAAGTGAGTTTATGCATATTGGCCAAGTAAGTACTAGATTTAACTATAATAAAGTATGCACAATATAAACTACATTGACACAAAATATACAAAATATGTAAACACTAAGTATTGAGACATGGCTTTGGGTATGGACATATATAATCATGCAATATATTGTATGTGATTCCTAACAGTGGCTCTGGACCCATTTTTTTTAATATACGTTTTCTTTTTTTCCCTAGATTTCCTAAAAGTCCCCCCCCAATTTATTTTTTATTAACAATACATAATTCTACAGAGTTTTTGTTAATTAATCATAGATTTTTTAAAGTAATTGAATACATACATTAAAAAAAACATTAAAAGTTAAAATTGCCTATTTAAAAGCGTACAATGTGTCACATCGCAACATATTCTGAGCTTGTAAATAAGCAATTTTCACTATTAAATAGGGCTTAACTGGGATGTGTGTAATGTGCTAGCTAAATCATTTAGTTTAGGAACCCCTGCTGTCTATGATTGGCAGGGTTAGTTATTTATTAGGGTGATGGCAAGGTGAATATTATATAAAGTATAAGAATACACTAGAGGCGATCACAGCAGCTGCTGGTGTTGGCCTGATGCCTTAGAAGTGCCTGTAGCCTTGTCCTAATGACAATGTGACCCAACACAGTGCTACATGTAAGTACTGGGGCCATTCAACATTTTTAACGTTTTTTTTTTTTGCATTTCATACTTGCTTAGAGCAGTGGTACTCAAACTTTTTCATGTCAAGAACCCCCAAATTGATTTGAATTTGGCTGCGGACCCCTATCTGAAAAGGTTGTGTGTCAGGGACCCCCAGAAGAGAAGATGTATGTACAAGTATATATAATTATTTTCCAAACATTTTCAATATCTTTCAAACTTTTTCAAAAATATCAGATGTACAAGCTTGCAGTCCTTGATTGTGATGCTATATTAAGTAATTTAGCTGGAACCCCCCCAAGGACCCCTGGGCGTCCCCGGACCCCACTTTGAGGGAACCACGTGCACTGGCTTAGATTGCCTCGACAGTTTTGGAAGTACACCTTATAGAAAGCGATATGTATTAATAAGAACCGAAGGTCTGAGAAATCTGTCTTAAAACTTTTTGAGAAGTATTTAAATAAATGTCTTTGGTGGAAACATTAATGCTATATATTGCTATAGTTATTTAATACTTTACCCAGCACATGAATGCGGGTGGATTTATTCCACCAACATTTCATTTAGAGTCGTACAACTATGGAAAAAGTCATTCCTATTTTCAATACTTCTACTTCTACTCCACTACATCTCAGAGGCAAATATTGTGCTTTTACTCAGCTACAATTATTTGAAAACTTTAGTTACTTTGCAGATATACATTATTACATTATAAAACATACATTAACGACTTCAGCCCTATTTTATACATAGGCTATTTGAGAATAGCCGATCTACAAGCTCATCACGACACAGTGTGAGCTTGTAGATCTGCTATTTTCAAACATTTAGTACTTTTAAGTACATTTTGATACTAACACTATTGTACTTTTACTCAAGTCAATTTAGAATTCCGGACTTTTACTTGTAACAGAGTATTTCTACAATGAGGTATTGACACTTCTTCAATAAGAAAGAAAGAAATGTGAGTACTTTTTTTCCACCACTGCTTGTAAACAAACCCCTTGCCTCCGCTTGCTTGATCTCTTCCAAACTCCCCCACCTGTCCTTTGGGGCAAAGCCAAGGTTGCTGCGTCCATCGCAGCCTGCCGCCTGGCTGGATTTCTGTCAACAAAGTTCTGAGGACTCTCGCTTCCTTGGCAAACTCACATATAGAGAGAGAGTATTACCTCACGGGAAGCATTTCTCCTATAGGAGAAATGCTTCCTGTGAGGTAATACTCTTTCTCTCTTTCGTCTCGCGCGCTATCTCACTAAAATGCCTATAGGAGAAATGCTTCTGTGAGGTAATACTCTTTCTCTCTTTCGTCTCGCGCGCTATCTCGCTAAAATAAATGTTATAACATGCAGTGTAATAACACACTATTATAATTTAACCCTGAGAGGGTGCCGACTGGTCCATTTGGTTATGTGTGCTGTAGCAACCTTTGTCGTTTTTGTGTGACGCTGTAGTATGATCAATACGTTAGAATATGAAGATGAGAGGTTTTCTGCCCGACATCAATGAAATGTTATAGCTGTGAACTCTGAGAGGGTGCAAAACTGGTTCATTTTGGTCACATTTGTACCCTCTGGGATAAAACTAACTACAGGACTCGAGCAATCTCTCTCTCTCTCTCTCTCTCTCTCTCTCTCTCTCTCTCTCTCTCTCATCTCTCTCTCTCTCTCTCTCTCTCTCTCTCTCTCGCTCTCTCTCTCTGTGGTAACGTGGCATCTTTTAAACAGTATAAGATAAGGGATGTCACAGGTCATGCAGGAGAGAGCAGGCACTCGGCAGAGAAAAGTTCAGCGTATTGATATGAGAGAGAGAGAGAGAGAGAGAGAGAGAGAGAGAGAGAGAGAGAGAGAGAGAGAAGAGAGAGAGAGAGAGAGAGAGAGAGAGAGAGAGAGAGAGAGAGAGAGAGAGAGAGAGAGAGAGAGAGAGAGAGAGAGAGAGAGAGCCCGTCGCCACATAATGCGCGCTTGTTACTGCACCTGTGCAGGTAGCCCCCTGATGGGAGCCGGGGTCGAAGCCCGGAGATATTGACTTACTGCAAAGATCTCTTTCTCTCTCTCTCTCTCTCTCTCACGACTTTTGTAAAAAAAAAACAGATGAAGTAGAAACGGATGAATATCTTCTTCGCTGGAGTCTAATGATCCACTGGATGTCTGTCCGTTCAGTCTGGGTGCTGAAATTGGAGAGAGGGGGGTGGGGGGCTTTTGATAAAGGAGAGCCCCCAACCCCCCCACCCCACAGCCCCAGTCCCTCGCGCTACTTAGTAATGTGCTCCATCATTATCGCTATGGTAACCCATTGTTGTTTCATGTCATCTTTTGCCACCAAAGTTGGAGTTGGAGTTGAAGTGAGAGGTGGAGATGTCTCCCCTCCCTCAAAAAAGTACTCCGATTTGTTGTAGGCCTACTTTCTCAGAAATGTGCTTTCCATAAAGTGCCGAAGTAAAAGTACTGCACTTCTTCAAAAGAGGTACATCTACTGTAAAATATCTTTTAGATCTGCTACTTTCCAAATAGACAGTGTAGAATAGGGCTTAATTGGCTAATGTATGAACATGATAATCCAAGTCTAAAGCTGTCAAATAACTTGGGTAAAAAGTTGTAAAATGAATTACATTTGCCCCTGAGATGAAGTGGAGTAGAAGTATTAAAAAAATAGAAATACTCAACCAAAGTAAAAATACTTCCAAATTGTATATAAGTACGGCAGTGGTTCTCAAAGTGGCGTCCCCCGCACATTGAGGCCGTTCAAAAATAGCAGATGTAGAGGCTATAAACGTGTAGCTTGTACATCTGCAATTGTTTTATATTTAAAAATGAAATCTTGAAAAGTATTGGAAAACGTCGAATTTTTTTTATCTTCTCTTGTGGGGTCCCTGGCACAAAACCTTTTCAGATGGGGGGGGGGGGGGTCTGCGGGCAGTGGTGTAAAGTAACTAAGTACACTTACTCAAGTAATGCACTTAAGTACAATTTTGAGGTACTTTGACTTTACTGGAGTATTTCCAATTGTCTATACTTCTACTAATATTCCACTGCATCTCAGGGCCACATATTGTAAGCTACTTTTTCTCCACCACAATTATTTCAAAACTCTAGTTAGTAGTTACTTTGCAGATATAAATGATTACATTATAAAGCATACATTAATGTACTTAATGTACTTAACTTATTAATGTACACAGCCATACAAACACCCAATGCATTTTCGTGATTATCTCGAGATTATCTCGGCAGCATTGTAATTGTTATGTGGGATTCCGTACCAACCACGATGCTCCTGTCAATGTGTGTGTCCCATCCATAGCCTATATGCGTTCATTGAAGGAAGATTCCATGTTTTTTGCTGCTGTTATGAATGTCCTCCCATCACGCAGCAAATGTTGTCCGAATGAATATCATACACATTTGATGCCAGAACGTTCACTTAAAACAGCTGACCAATTAATTATGGAAGAGTAGCCTATCTTACTTAATGAGCACTGAAAACCCTCAACAAAAATGCATTGTGTTTTCTGTGGTTGTGTATGTATCTAATACATGTAATGTAGCCTATGGACTAAAGCTGCAAACGGAAAGACAGAATGTTGCATTTTTATTCTGCTGGTTTTATTTTACAAGGCCACTAAAACTGCAGAATGAATTAGCTGCTGAATGGCGTTTGACGTTTGAGGGGATTCCTCTTACAACTCTGTAAAGCATTACCCTTACCGTGGGCTGTTCATTTTGCTCTCAACAAGACTTGTTTCATAACTAAAACACAAGGACACAGTTTTGCTGTGCGCATACTAAGCCTGACTCGAGTTTTAGGATCCCATCTCCAGGAGACCGTAGTAGTTTAGATCCTATAGCCCGAAGGGACAGTTAGCGCAGTCAGCCGTGGGCTTTATTGGTTGTTGTTGGTTGTCAGGGCGATATCACGACCAATCGATGGACAGGCTCTGCCTGGGCACGTCTGCTGCAGGTTGCGGTGACAACTTTGTGTAATATGAAAACAAAACAACAAAATCAATTGACCAAAACCCAAATACTATCCAAAGAAGTGAGACTGTCTCCCCTCCACTATACACCCCTGCGCCCACACCCGTAGGAGAACATGCAGTGACAAATATCACCCTCCCCGCCCGGTTTCCCTCCCCCGAACACGGGCCAATTGTGTTTGTACAGACGCTCGACAAAGCCAAATGCGCCACAGTGGATTCGAACCCACCACCTCTGTGGTGCTGTGCAGGCATCTTGTGAGAACCAACATTGTAGTATTCTGCTATACTTGTGCAAGCATTTGGCCCTCCCAAGTGTAGTAATACCAGCAGTGGTGGAAAGTAACCAAGGACATTTACTTAAGTACTGTACTAAAGTCAAATGTTGAGGTATTTGTCCTTTACTTGAGTATTTCCAATTTTCAGTACTTTTACTTCTACTCCACCACATCTTGGATCCAAATATTGTACTTTTACTCCACTAGTTACTAACTACTTTGTAGATTTTGATTATTATTATAAAACATACATTAACCACTTCAGCCCTATATACATTTTGGCCTATCGAAAAAAACAACGATCTACAAGCTCACAATGTGTCGCGGTGCAACGCATTGTGAGCATGTAGATCTGCTATTTTCAAAAGATTGTTATACATTTGAAAAATTTAAATGAGACATTCTGCATAATGAGTAATTTTACTTTAAGTACATTTTGATGTAAACACATCTGTACTTTTACTCAAGTACATTTTGAATTCCAGACTTTTACTTGTAACAGAGTATTTCTTAATTTCAGTATTGATACTTTTACTTGAGCAAAACATTGTAATATTCTTTCCATCACCGAATACCAAGTACAAACGCACGCACGCACGCACGCACGCACGCACGCACGCACGCACGCACGCACGCACGCACGCACGCACGCACGCACGCACGCACGCACGCACGCACGCACGCACGCACATCGTATCCAACCTTGCAGGCTGGCGTTCAATGACACAACTATACAGTGAAAGGTCAGGATATTGAGTGCCAGATATATAAAACAGTCCACGATAGCTTTTCACTTTAATCTTTGTATTCTGTGCAGCCTCCACCCTGCCTCATCCCATCTCATCCACTCTGGCTTTCATAAAACCGCGGAGGCTTTAAAGCAGAGACGTATATGTGGAAGTTGGGCTGCATTATTTAGCTGTTCACGGCCATTAGAGGCTGGAAAGGAAACTTTCCACATGAGAAAGTACATACCAGGCGCCAGGCCGGAAAGCATTCGTTTAGAAAAAGACGAAATAAAAAATAGCCAATAAGGAAGTGCCAAATTCCCTGCAGTTCTAAATAATGGCCTGCAAGTGTCGCTATTTCCCTCCCTGCTGCCTGCAGACCAATTACCACACCATTGATTGCAATGGGGATTTGATTTTGTTAGTAATCATTGTCATATATACTTCTTCTTTCAATTACCATGATATGTGTTTTTGTACATTATGGTCCCATTAATTAAAAACAATTATGATTAAGTATGCTTCTAGGGCTTCTACTGGCTCTACTGAGTGAAGACTTGAGTAGATTTACTTAGTTACTTGAATATATTCAGTGGTTACCACCACTGAATATACTCAAGTCTCTTTTCTCGCTCCCTTTCTTCTCACTTTCTTCGTAGAAGCACAATCTGATCTGACTTGATCAGATTTGAGGCCCTGCATGCAAGCCTGCTTTTGCTCCAACTCGAGCAACCGGGAGGTTATTTTCCAGAGAAAGAGATTTCCTCTTCGGATTTCGGGGGTTTGGTGATTTTTTATGTGTTAATTTTACTGTGTTAAACAGTAAAATTAAAGCGTTTATAATTATAATTCCAATATTCACTTAAACTCCTCATGTTTAAGCCTAACTGAATTATATATTTATGGACATTTATTTTGTCGGCAATACTTTGCCACACTTTCTCCCTGGATCTATATTTATTGTGGCCGTGTTTCCTTTCTTGCTTATTATACATTTTACTTCCTTGTATGATTCCATGAGCTGCTGCAGTGCTGCTGTTCAGCCACAGAGAAGAACGCCACTCTGGTTTTGGGCTCCATGATTGGTCAAGTTCAAGGATTCTGCTATCGACTTTCATGGTCTTTTATTTTATTTTATTTTTTAGATATTTTTGGGGCTTTTCTGCCTTTATTTGCGAGGAAAGTAGGCTGACAGGAAATGGGGAGAGAGATGGGGGGTTGACACACATCAAAGGCCGCCGCTGTAAGACTGGTTTACCAATCTATGTGGTTTGCGCCTGGACCGCTAGGCCAGCGGGCGCCCCGACTTTCATGGTCTTTTACAGGAATACGTGAAGCCTGGCTTTACCGTCCTGGCTCGACACAGTCTTGTTTGACAAAGTCTAGCTCGACAAAGTAGCTCCTTCTCAGCCTGGCTTGGCGTTCGTGGAACAGAATAAACCAGGCTGTACGGAGCAGACTTTGTCAAACCTGGATTTGGCTTAAATCCAGGCTTATTTAATTCTTCTTCCGTGAAATAGGCCCCTGGTGTTTGATGAGGTGGACCAGATGCTAATGGTACATACTGTAGGACAGTGGTTCTCAAAGTGGGCTCTTGGGACCCCCAGGGGTCCTTGAGGGGGGTTCCAGGGGACCCAAAGCTAAATGACTTCATGTAGCGTCAAAGCCAGTTTAACCACTTTAACCCTACATTGGCAATAAAAAAATCACAGATCTATGCATTGTGAGAAGAAAAAAAAAGTTGAACAATTTTAACAACACAAATCTTGAATGGGTGGCACATATATTCAGATGGGGGTCCATGGCATAAATACATGTTTTCAAAGTATTTTTTTTAGAACCACTGGAATAAGAGCCTCTTCACTTCTGCGGTCGTGCTGTGCGAGGCTCTCTGTGGAACGAGCGATCCTCTTATCTATCAGAACGCACTAGGACTGTGTGTGTGTGTGTGTGTGTGTGTGTGTGTGTGTGTGTGTGTGTGTGTGTGTGTGTGTGTGTGTGTGTGTGTGTGTGTGTGTGTGTGTGTGTGTGTGTGTGTGTGTGTGTGTGTGCGTGCGTGCGTGCGTGCGTGCGTGCGTGCGCGCGCGCGCGCACACACACACACACTCTTTGTGCTCTTTGTGCTCTTTGATGTGCTGTCCGTGAACAGGGATGTGCTCCGTTGCTTTGAGCAGGGAGCTGTACAGTAGAGATGTCTGCATTGGTGCAAAGTAACGAAGTACATTTACTCGAGTACTGTACTTAAATGGTGCATATATATAGCGCGCTTTGCATAGATTGTGCATCACATTCACCCATACTTCAGTATAATGTTGAGGTACATTGACTTTACTTGAGAATTTCCATGTTTTTGTTACTTTAATACTTATACTGCACTACTACATCCCAGGGTCAAATATTAGTACTTCTTACTCCACTACATTTGTTTGACAACTTCAGTCTCTATAGTTACTTCCGTGTCTTGAGGGGAAATGTTAAAATGTGTAAATATCTTTGTGAACGAGTATGTGTTTGAGTATACTTTAACTTTCGTCACATAGGTATATGTTGGTAATACTTCTGTACTATTAAGTAAGAAATCCGGGACAGATATAAGGCGTGGGGGGGACAGGGGAAGGGACTTACCGCTGCTCTGCTGATGGAGCTGAGACGTCGTCGCTGTCGGGCAGATACCTCATATCTCCATGTTTTAGATCTTTATATTTTTTCATAAATCAATGCTCTAACGTCATCATACAAAAGCAGTGAAAATAGCCGAGCTACAATCTCACAACGCGACAGAAAGCGTGTAGATCGGCTATTTTCACTAAAGGATAATACAAAACGGAACGGTTTTGGACATACAAGGTTTCCACCCGACAGTGACGATGCGCTCCAGTCCAGCGTTTTTTTCCCCCGTGGCGTTGCTGTAGCGTCTCCTCCTCCAGGAGGAACGCTCCACACGTCTCCCCAGCCAGCCGTCTAGCCGCCTCCTCTTCCTCCATTTGCTCCGCGGCGTGTTGCTCCCTGGCTGCAAGAGGAGAAAAGGAAGAATTTCATCTCTTCCACTCGTGTGATGAATGAAGGAGAGACACAAGCTGTCTCCGTCATCGCTCAATACTCACGCTGTATATAGTCCATCAGACTGAGTACACCGCTTTCTTTAAAGGACGACTTCACCGATTTTCAACCTATCTTCATATAATTGGTCCTCACTAATACTCATGATAAAATGGTACAATTTTTTTCTACTTGGTCTGTGTCTCATAGGAGGGCTGTGGACAGTCCAGAAACCCGTCTACCAGTGACATCATCGTTAGGCATGATTTTTTTTTCCAACAAGATTTCACATTTTTTATTTCAATTTTTATTAACACGAACAATGGCTTCTTTTATTGCATTGCAACTTTCCAGGAATAGAAAGCCTGCAGTTTCTATTAGCTTGGATTCCCCATTGATGATGTCACTGGTAGACGGTACTCTGAACTGTCCACAGCCCTCCTCTGAGACACAGACCGAGTAGAATTTTCTTTTACCATTTTATCATGAGTATTAGTGAGGACCAATTATATGAAGATAGGTTGAAAATCGGTGAAGTCGTCCTTTAAGCGGTGCCAGCCACTTCAACAAGTGACTCTGTGTGTTTGTGTGTGTGTGTGTGTGTGTATGTATGTATGTAAGTATGTGTGCATGCATGCAGTGGTGTAAAGTACTGTAACTAAGTACATTGACTCAAGTACAGTACTTAGGTACACATTTTATTTACTTTTTACTTTACTAGAGTATTTCCAATTTCCAATACTTTTACTTCTACTCCACTACATCTCAGAGGCAAATATTGTATATTTACTCCACTACAATTATTTGAAAACTTTAGTTACTAGTTACTTCCAGATATAAATTATTACATTATAAAACATACATTAACCACTTTAGCCCTATTTTATACCTAGGCTATTTTCAAACATTTCAGTACTTACGTTTGGTGCTTTAAGTATATTTTGGTGCCAATACTTATACTCAAGTAACATTTTGAACACAGGCCTTTTACTTGTAACAGAGTAGGTTTATATTGTGTTATTGCTACTTTTACTTAAGTAAAGTATCTGAGTACTTCTTCCACCACAGTATGTATACGCATGTAAGGCCAAAATGAGAGCACATGCACACGGAGAGATAAAGCACGCACACACACTGAAGAAATGCACGGTGCACGCTACAGCAGCAGCCTGCCGTTTTGATCTTCATGCAGGTCCTTGAAATTAGATTGCAGACTTTGTGAATATTTCCACCTGAAATAGTCAAACTTGCAACTATGAATGACTATGAATATTTCCAACTCAAACGATAATAATAAGAACAACGAACGAACGGACGGACGGACGGACGGACGGACGGACGGACGGACGGACGGACGGACGGATGGACGGACGAAGGCACGCACAAATGAACTAATGAACTGTGTGTGGACGATACTGTAGAATTTCTCCCTTCAAACACCTCGGTGGGGCTCCTCTCTCCTCGGCAATAGAAGCGTCATCGATACGCCCACTCGCTCAATGTAAATTCGCCCGAAACATCCCTGGTGTCCATTCTCTCATTAAGCCCCCCCCCCCCCCCCACAGCAGAGAGCAGTAGGTGGTCTCCGTCTTAAAACGTGCATTCAGTATCGGTGGCTTGTAAATGTTGACATTATAGGAATTGTTTTCCACCGTGGCATTGTGTGTGTGTGTGTGTGTGTGTGTGTGTGTGTGTGTGTGTGTGTGCGCGTGTGCGTGTGCGTGTGCGCGTGCGTGCGGGCATACGAACATGCGTACCGCCTTTGGACGGCTATGCATCAAACTAGCCCAGGGGGGCTAAGCTCAACCTTAAACACAAAGGGGGGTGTGTAGTGCAAGCAATAGGACCGTATGCGCACACATATGCATGCTTCTGGTGTGTGTGTGTGTGTGTGCGTGTGCGTGCGAGTGCATGCAGGCACTAGCTTGAGCCCCCAGCCATTCGCTGCCTGCCTATAGCCTGACTTCCAGACCCCCAGAGGGGTCATTCAGCCCTCCTCTCTCTCCCATCCTCTAATCCCCGTCTGTCCGGGGGAGATAGGGAGGTGGGGGTGGGTGGGTCGGGGGGGGGGGTGCGGACCGTGCGCCTGCTGCACCCCCGGGCGCCGGGAAACACAATCACCGGCCTTTCACACACACACACACACACACACTTAGCGGAGGGCTTTGCGCTTGTTCAACAAGGCAAAACGCGGCAGGAGGGATCAATTTAATACAAGGCCTTAATACAACTCCAATGGAAAAAAAGGGGGGGCTAAACAAATAAGCAATGACAGCGAGGGCCTGACGGACCGCCGTGCAATTTGCCGCCCCCTTCTCCCCCATCCCGCCCGCCCCCTCTCACGCACGCACAGATTAAAGTTCTCAGTCGCCACGAACGATTTCAGTCATTTGGATTCATGGAATGGAAGCATGGGGGCGGCAGTGGCTCAGGGGTAGAGTGGCCGGTAGAGCGGCCGGATGGTTCCCAGTTTCGATCCCGGGCTCCCACAGCGTTAGTTTCGAAGTGTCCTTGAGCAAGACGCTGAACCCCTAATTGCTCCCGATGAGCAGGTTGGTGCCTTGCATGGTTTCCTCCGCCATTGGTGTGTGAATGTGTGTGTGAATGGGTGAATGTAATGCACAATCTATGTAAAGCGCTTTGTATAAAAGCGCTATATAAATGCACCATTTACCATGTCTTGCGGCTGAACATGTCCGATCTACAAGCAATGCGACGCATTGAGAGCTCGTAGTTTGGATATTTTCAGTTATTGTTATTTTAAGATCAGAGCTTTTGAAGTTGTCAAACTCGCAATATGTTCAGAAGCATCTTCCTTAAAACTCTCATGGTCTCTCGGCATATTTCATAAAAGTAAAGGCTAAAGCCTCAATCTGTGATTTATTCTCTTAGTTTGCCGTAAGTAGAACAGCAGGAACAATATTACTAAAACATCATCGTTTTACACATTGTGTTAATCGTTTAGGAAATGGCGCTGGTGATGGTGGGGGCGCCTTTCACACTGTTTCACAAATTGCACATTAGGCCATACAAAGGTTTTCAATCGTGAGATTTTATTTTGCTTTAACCCATGCGTACACACACACACACACAGACTGACTGACTGACTGACTGACTGACTGACTGACTGACTGTTAAATCAATGAACAGTTGAGAACCGGGCAGAACACATTTTAGCCTCACCACCTCACCACTACAGAGCTTTGTAGAATTATAGTAGGATAGAACATACATTAACAACTTTATAGCCCTATTTTAAACCTAAGCTATTTGAAAATAGCCGATCTACAAGCATCGCAACGTGCTGTGAGCTTGCAGATCTGCTATTTTCAAAAAAAAAATGTACTTTTACATTTGGTACTTTAAGTACATTTTAGTACCAATAATTTTGTACTTTTACTCAAGTACATTTTTGATTCCGGACTTATATATATAAGTGTGGAACTTATAATAATAATAATAATAATAACCAATGAAACGCATTAACACTTTTTGTTAAATACTAAGTACATTGATGCCCATTCGAACACAGGGTTAGTTCTGTATCCACTTCTTGGAAAATATTGTTTTCTTTATTCTTTTTTTTATACATACAAGGTTTCCACCTGACGGTGGTGATATGTGGGAGAGGAGCCGTACAGTATGTGGAAGTCCAACCATCAGGGTGTGTTATTTTAATAAATCACTCCTGCCATTGCTCGGTACATTAATTCCCGGGGCCCGGGGGGCTGTGGAGCCACTAGCAGTGATCTGCATGAGGCGCTAAATGATGCCCCCCCCCCCCCCCCCCCCCCCCAGTGAGAGAACAGAGCATCTTCTCCCCCGAATCCCCCTCCGCATCCCGCCTCAGCAGTGATGGAAGAAAAAACTCTCTACTTAAGTAAAAGTATCAATGCCACAAATGTAGAATTATACTCACGCTGAAAGTCCCATTTCAGTTTTCAAAATGTATAAAAACCTATTTTGAAAATAGCCGATCTACAAGCTCATAGCGTGTAGCATGGCGACGCGTTGTGAGCTTGTAGATTGGCTATTTTCCAATGGCCGAACTATACAGTAAACAGTTATGGGCTGATTTAGTTCATCGATGTTTTGTAACAATCTAAATCTGCAAAGTAACCAGTAACTAAAGCTGTCTAATAATACATTGGATCCACTGGAACATTCAGGTTATTTTTTTTTTCATTTCCAGTTTTTATAGACATTCAAGGTTTCCCCTGACATTGACAATATATATTATGCTCTTCATAGGAGTTGTTTTTCTTTTGGCATAATCCAAAAAGACATTTGCACAAACATTCCTCTCGGAGGGAAATGGCATCATTGCATCACATATCGTCGTGTATGTGGTGACAGCGGCCGCAAAGCTCTGTACCTGTAGCTGTCATTAACACACATGCACGCAGGTGATGGCGTGCGTGAGCACTGTTATGGCGTCAGTGGTGGAAAGTAACTAAGTACATTTACTCAAGTACTGTACGAAACGTTGAATATTATCACACCATCACTAACGTTGGGTATATATGTTACTCCATATTGAATAAAAAACCCAACGACACATCTCAGACCTCAGCAACACAATTTAAATCACATAAGTACGATATTGAGGTACTTTCACTTTACTGGAGTATTTCCAATTTTTCAATACTTTTACTTCTGCTCCGCTACATCTCAGAGGCAAATAATGTACTTTTACAAAAAAACACGCATTAGCCACTTCAGCTCTATTTAAACTCTGGCTGTTTGAAAATAGTCGATCTACAAGACGAAAATAGCCGATCTACAAGACGAAAATAGCCGATCTACAAGCTCACAAGCTTTTGATTTGAGCATTATTTTACACTTTGGCTATTCAAAAAATAGCAGATATACAAGCTCATAGCGCGGTCGCGCTACGAGCTTGTAGATCTGCTATTTTTGAAAAATGTGGGAAATATGTGCAAATCTGTGAATATATATATTCTTTTAAAGCGAACATATTTAACTCAAATCTTTGCTTGAGTTAAATAATAGGGGTCCCTGCGACTATTTTGAGATGGGGGGGGTCTGCAGCCAAATACATATCATTTTGGGGGTCCTTGACAACTATGAAAAAGTTTGAGAACCACTATAGCAACAAGGTTTTTTTTAGAAAACTGTTGGGATTTAGAAGACATTTTGTAGAATGGGCTTCAGGTCTTAATGGGTTATGGCGTGCAGCTGGCTGGTTCTACTGTACGGGAGGAGTGGGAGTGAGCGATAGGATGGGGTTGTTGAGTGCACAGGGAACAGCGCTATACGCCCGGAGTCTCAGCAGTATCCTATAGTCACTGTGGTGTTGATGTGATGGAATGCTGTGCCTATTTCTCTACACCATACATGGGCAACTGGCGGTCTGGGGGCCACCCGCGGCCCCCACCTTCACTTAATGTGGCCCGCAGGTTAATATCGGAATACTGATATATTATTGATTTCAGCTGTTACAATTCCAAACATGCAAACATGACCCGCTTTAATTACTTTAGTCTATGTAGTAGCTTAATGACTAGCATTAACATTTTATTGTCTTTTTATGTCCAATGTATTTGTATTTAAATTCATAAAGTTAACATAAGTTTAACCACATGCATTTGAAATTAAATAAAAATGTTACTTTTCAGGATTCCAATTAAAAAATAGCAAAAACAAATTCAGGATTCCAATTAAAAGAATAGCAAAACTAGCCAATCTACAAGCTCAAAACGCGATTGCTAGATCGGCTTGTAGATCGGCTATTTTTGCGTGACATAGAATGGCGAAGTAGGCCTACAGCATTAAATTACGAAAAAAGTAAAAATACGGAGATAAGAGGTTTCTGTACAGTATTATGCAATGTGGCCCTCTGGAGTGAGTGTGGACATATAGTGGCCCTCTCCATCATCAAAGTTACCCACGCCTGATATACAGTACGGCTAAAATCTACAATGACACGGATGCTTTATCCGTCTGAACGGGTTAAAGACCAGACCCATAAAGATGCAGAGTATTGGAAGTATATAGTCTGCTATAAGAGCATGAAGTGGGAGGTAATCTGACTCGGGGAGAACCAAGCGCAAGGTGCTGATGCAGTTGCCATGGGCGTGCAACGAGACACTGGCTGGGCGAGCGCCATCGCACCGCCGCCGCAATAAAAGAAAAAAGAAAAAAAGCAGAGTGGAATCCAAGACAAGTGCTTTATAGAGTGTTTTAACCCATTAACACCGGGAACGCATCTGTGTCATTTTTTTTTTCTTTGGGCTATTCAAAAATAGCAGATCTACAAGCTCGCGCTTGTAGATCTGCTATTTTTGGAGAAAAAAAATGGTCGTTAAAATGTGTGCAAATCTTTGGATTTATATAGACATTTTTAACTAAATCTTTGCTTCTGGGGGTCCCTGGAACAAAATATTTTCAGATGGGGGTCCGCGGCCAAATACATAATCATTTTGGGGGTCCTTGACATGAAAAAGTTTGAGCACCACTGATATATATTGCAAGATACGTTTAAAAAAAAGAAAAACAGTTTTAGAAGACATTTATAGAATCCTCCAGAAGCAAAGATTTTAGTAAAACAAATTAACTTAAAAAATAAATAAAATAATATATATATATATATATATATATATATATATATATATATATTTAAATATTTGCACACATTTTCACGATTTTCAAAAATAGCAGATCTACAAGCTCATAGCGTGGCACCCGGTGCCGCGCTATGCGCTTGTAGATCTGCTATTTTTTAATAGCCCAAATAAATCTAAAAATGACACACAGATGCGTTCCCGGTCTTAATGAGTTAAAAACAACCCCGTCATCCTGTTACACAACAAGGATACTGGGTACAACGATCTGAGCGTAAACATTATCCGTCCTGTCCAATGAAACATCCTGCCGCTGTTGTCGAGGCGAGAAATCTTAGTGTCAAATTTTCAAGTCTTTCTTTTCCGGAAAAGTAACTCAAATGTTTTACTTAAAGACGGGGTTCCCCCCCCCCCCCCCCACACATAATCATCAGGTATTATGGTTATACTAGGAGGAAGATTTTTTTCAAAAAAGTGTACAGAAATTGTTAAAGTTATGTTTTTATGTGGACACGCCTCCAGTTCATTAAGTATACCGGGTTCTCACCTTAGCACCTCCTCCACCACCGTAGTACCTGTTGTGTTTTGATAATGAGAGGGAGGGTATATTTTTACTATGTCACTAAAGCGCTGTTTTTCTATTGGCACGTTTGACCCTCAAGGTTTCAGCCTCCAGGTAGAAACTCAAATTAGTCAGAGAAGACATAAAACCACCACCAGGGGGCTTAGTGAAGTTATATCAACCTCTTAGACACATGAAAAACAGAAAAAGTGCAAAACCATGGCACCACCTCTTTAATTAAAAGTATCAATACTGCGATGTAGATGAACTCTGTAACAAGTCAAAGTCGGGAATTCAAAATTTGCTTGAGTAAAAGTACAAAAGTATTTGTATCAACATGTACTTAAAGTACCAAAAGTAAACCTACTAAAATGTTTGAAAATGGCTGATCTACAAGCTCACAACGCGTTGCGACGGGACGCGTTGTGAGCTTGTAGTTCGGCTATTTTCAAATAGCCTATGTATAAAATAGGGATAAAGTGGTTAAAGTGGGTAAAGTAAAAGCACCTCAACATTTTACTTAAATACAGTACTTGAGTAAATGTTCTTAGTTACTTTACACCACTGATAATAACTAGACTACATTGAATCCATAATTGGAACAAAGCTTATTTTTCGATCATTTATCCATCCGTGTCCTCGGGTGGGGGGGGGGCGGTGCAAATTCCTCGCCATGCAGGCTTACATTTTATCTTCCGCCCGCTCCCTCGTGCCGTATCCGCCATTCGTCTTAATTCGCCGCACCCCCCCTCAGCCCATTAAAACGGCATCTGTGCGCTGTGACTTGGACGCCTTGACGCGCGAGGGAGGGATGGGTGGGAGGGAGGGAGGGCTGTCTTAATTAATAAGCAGGCGTCCGCCAAAACTAATCTGCCTGTGTTGTGACGTCTGTCCTTCCCATTAACTGGGACTGGCATTATCTCCTAATCAAATTAGAGGCTTTTAATTGTCGGACGTCCCCTGATGGATCCCGTTGAAAAAAGAGGGGAAAGCACCGTGTTTGCTCGCAGGGGCAGATAGATGTATAAAAATATATATTTTTGGGCGGTGAAACCGCCCCTATAAGTGAGGTTTGGATATTTGTACAACAAATCCTGCGCTGTGATTGGCCAAAAAGTACCCCGCCTAACCCTGCACCGTGATTGGCCAATCACAGTCTATTCAGGACTGTGATTGGCCAGTGTCACATGACACATGTGCATAGCCCTATATAAGAAACCATAACTTTAAAAAAAAACATGAATTTGTTTTTTTTAAGTTATGGTTTCGTCCATCATAAAGAGTGTTTCGATAAATGTATTTATTTTTTGTACACGATTGGTTGACTCCATTCAGTATTGTGATTAGCTAGCAAGACACCGCCCACTTCACACAGGGTGTGATTTTTTTTATTTTGTATGACATTTTAAGCAGTAGTGGAAGAAGTACTCATATTTTGTGCTTAAGTGATAACGTACCAACACCACAATGTAAAAAGTAAAGTATTTGAGTACATGTAGTTAGTTACTACATGTACTCAATTACTGCTGGTTATTCAGGATGTCCCATTTCACAAGGCCTCCAAACTTTCAAAAATAGCCGATCCACTAGCTCACACTCGCGATGCGTTTCGAAGATCGGCTATTTTGGAATAGACCGACTATAAAAATAGGGCTTTATTGTTGAACGTAATGTTTTGTAATAATAAGCTAAATCTAAAAGTTTTCAAATAATGGTGGTGGAGTAGAAAGTACAATATCTACCTCTGAGATGTAGTGGAGTTAAAGTAAAAGTAATTACTCAAAATTGTACGTACTACATATCGTCTCTGTCGGGTGGAATATTATGTTATATATTATATTATTATTATTAACTATGACTTTCCAGAATTAAAATAAAAAATATATCAAAAGTAACAGATCTACAAGCTAAAAAAAAAAAAAAAAAAAGCTTAGAGATTGCGGATCTGCTACTTTTGATCCTTTTTTGTGCCGCTTCAGTATGATGATAGTAGGGCGTTAATGTACACAAATAAAACACAAACATTTAGAATAAGAGGTTTTTGCCCGACAGCAACGATATAGCATTTCAGTAAATGTACAGCAGTGCTTCCCAAACCTTTTCATGTCAAGGACCCCCAAAATGATATGCATTTGGCCTCGGACCCCCATCTCAAATATTGTGTTCCAGGGACCCCCCCCCCCAGAAGCAAAGATTTGAGTTTTCAAATGTTCGCTCAAAAAAAAAAAAAATATTCAAAGGTTTGGACATATTTTCACGATAAAAAGAAAAGCAGATCTACAAGCTCATAGCGCGGCACTCAGTGCCGCTCTATGAGCTTGTAGATCTTTGAATAGCCCAAAGTACAAAAAGGTTAAAATGAGTGTGTTTCTATATTAACACATTTTGCTGAGGACCCCCTGGAACCCCCCCCCCCCCCCCCAAGGACCCCTGGGGGTCCCCGGACCCCACTTTGAGAACCACTGATGTAAACAGTAGCGTACTTGGTTACTTTCCGACACTACAGTGGGGCTAGGGTGACGGACAAGTGCGCGTCAGGACGCTGTTTATCAATACGATTCGGTAGACATTTTTTAACAACCAAAAGCATGCACTGTCATCTCCTCCTCTTTGAACGTTGTGTTAAAGGATTGAAGTGGACTTTGAATCGTCCATCTTTAGCAGCACCCACGGTGGTGAGCAGAGCGCCTAGCCACCCGGCACGTCTCTCTCTCTCTCTCTCTCTCTCTCTCTCTCTCTCTCTCTCTCTCTCTCTCTCTCTCTCTCTCTCTCTCTCTCTCTCTCTCTCTCTCTCTCTCGACGGTTAAATATCGCGCCGCGGGGCGGGGGGAGGATACCAGCCAATTGGCCGACAGGGGATTGACCCCCTGTCATCCTCTGATCACTAGCCAGGCTTTCTTAAGCCATTAAGACCGGGAAAGTCTCAGTGTAATTCTTAGATTTCTTTGGCTATTCAAAAATAGCAGATCTGCAAGCTCATAGCGCGGCACCGAGTGCGGCGCTATGAGCTTGTAGATCTGCAATTCTTTGAAAAATCGTGAAAATTTGTGCAAAGCTTCATATATATATATATATATATATATATATATATATATATATATATATATATATATATATATAAAGCGAACATTTGTAACTCAAATCTTTGATTCTGGGGGATTCTACAAAGTTCTTCTAAATCCAGTTTTGAAAAAAAAAAAATTATGTTGCTATAATATCAGTGGTTCTCAAACCTTTACCATGTCAAAGACCCCCCACAATTATATTATTTGGCCGCGGACCCCCATCTCAAAATATGTTTTTCCAGGCCCCCCCCCCCCCAGAAGCAAAGAAAAAAAATCACTTTAAAATATATATTCAAAGATTTGCAGATATTTTCATGATTTTTCAAAAATAGCAGATCTACAAGCTCATCTACAAGCTCATAGCGCGGCACCGAGTGCCGCGCTATGAGCTTGTATATCTGCTATTTTTTAATAGCCAAAGAAAAGAAAAAAAATGACACCGATGTGTTCCCGGTCTTAATGGGTTAATCACATCCATGCTGTGCCGTGCTGCGCCGTGCTGAGGGCAGAGTGGAGCTGTTTGCTTCGGCCCTGCGCTACACTATACTCCCTTATGCGAACGGGTCGATACGTTAGCAGCCCCCCGACCCACGAGAGCCACCGCGCTTCCACCATGTGAGTCATATGATTGAGGACCTGAAGAAACCTTTCCCCACACAATATTCAACCAAGAAGTCCTCTTGATTGTTGCTTTCTTTTTTCACACGACGCCGCCTTGTGACCGAAAATGGAAATACTCAAGTTAAGTAAAAGTATCTCGATTGTACACATTCTTTTGTTGCTTAAAGCACCTGCACTTGAGTAAAATGTACTATAGTTACTTTCCTCCAGTTCCCACAAGAGTCGGGCGCTCCATGACTCATGATTGAGGACAAGGAACCATTCTGAGACAGTATTCTCCTTCTGCGTACTGTACCCATGGTAACCAGCATACAGGGGTGTAAGAGTAAACGATTACATTTACTCAAGTACTGTACTTAACCTATTTTTTTTTTACAACTTTATTTTACAGTTTTTATGTTACATACACGTATATACACGTACAAATGTATAGCATTTTATACAAAATAGAGATCGTGTTGATATAACATACAAGATTACATAAACACACATACAACCCCCCCCCCTCCCCCCTTAGGCTCCAAAGAAAATGCAAAAAAAACAAAACAAAAGCAGTGGGACAAAGATTACAATCAAACATAATTTTCACAATTCTAGACAGAGATACCTCTCCTCATTTTATATAACAGGGACAGTTTTTCACATCACAAGTCGGACACAGATAAAAATGTACAAAAATAATAATAATAACAATAACTAAACGAACAGTTTTAATTAAAGGAAAAGTCTTCAACAAAATCAACAAAGGGACTCCAAGCTAGAATAAAGTTGTTGCGGGCTCTACACACTCTATATCTGAGTTTCTCAAGAGGTAGGAAAGACAAGACTTCTTTTAGCCATTGTGAGAAAGAGGGTGCTTTATCGGACTTCCAATTTAAGAGAATCAGTCTACGAGCTAATAAGGAGGCAAATGCCAAAGCGTTTGCTTGTGGAGATGTGACTGTACAGTTAGGGGGAGTTATGCCAAAAATGGCCGTGTGGAAAGAGGGAGTTACTGCTTTTCCACACATATGGGAGAATACTTCAAATATTCGTCTCCAGTAGGTATTGAGGGAGGGGCACGTCCAGAACATATGGCCCAGTGAAGCTGGGGTCTGGCTGCACCTCGGGCAGCCTGGTTCTGGTATGTTAAAGAGTCTGGCCAGCTTCTCCCCTGAATAATGAAGTCGGTGTAGTACCTTAAATTGAATTAAACCATGGCGTATACACATTGAAGAAGTGTGAATACGTAGTAGACTGTCCTGCCACACTTCCTCAGGAAGCTCTACACCCAGATCCCTCTCCCAGGCAGTTCTCACTCTGTCCCAAGTTACTGGTTTTAGGTCCCGTATCAAAGCATATATCACAGACACACGTTTTTTTGCGAAGGGATTAAATTCCAAAATGACATCCAGTTGATTTCTGGGTGGCATGTAAGGGTATGAGGAAAACATTTTCTGGGTAAAACTGCGGATTTGAAGAAACCTAAAGAAATGGGATCTGGGTATATTATGATCTGCATTGAGTGTTTCAAAAGGAATGAATGTCTCGTCTGGGAAGAGATCACAGAAAAACACCAATCCATTCCTGTGCCAATATTGAAACGCTTTGTCTATCACGGATGGGGGAAATAGAGGATTATTTGTCACTGGGAAAAATCTGCTAGGTTGCTTTAAGCCAAAATGTTTTCGGAACTGTAACCATATTTTAAGTGAGGCTTTAACCACAGGATTTGTAAGTTGTATGTTACGGCCAAATGGTAATGGTGAGGTGAGTATTGGCAAAGGATTGGACAGCAACTCCATATGAACCCAGTCAGGTCCCTGTTCATGCTCATATGTGTATCTCCAATGCAAACATTTTACAATATTTGCAGCCCAATAGTACCATAGAAAGTTTGGTAAACCCAGTCCTCCAGCTTCCCTAGGAACCTCTAAGTACATTTTTTTCATCCTAGGGTTCGAATTATTCCAGATAAAAGATGAGATTAACCTATCTATTTGTTTAAATGACATTTTTGATATGAATATTGGAATCATTTGAAAGAGATAGAGAAACCTAGGTAAAACCGTCATTTTAACTATATTAATGCGCCCAGCTAATGAAATCGGTAGTGTTGACCATTTTTTGAAGTCTTGTGTTGTTCGTTCAATTAATGCCTTAAAATTATAATTATATAATTCCCCCATTGTATGGGTGACTTTCACTCCTAAATAAGTGAAAGCTTTAAGTTCAAGTTTGAATGGGAAACTGGAGTAATCTCCATCTTTATGGGTAATTGGAAAAAGCAAACTCTTTGAATAGTTCAGCTTATAGCCCGACAGGTGACTAAAATTGTCCAGAGTGAGCAGTACTTTTGGTATCGAATCCGTTGGGTTGGATACGTACAGGAGTAAGTCATCTGCATACAGCGACACCTTATGAACTTTACCTCCTCTGGAGATGCCACCAATGCCATCCTCTGCCCGGATAGCTATGGCAAGAGGCTCAATTGCTAAGTCAAACAGATAGGGGGAGAGACCACAACCCTGCCTGCAGGACCTATGAAGCGGAAAGTAGCCAGAGATGTTATTATTGGTTCGTACTGCAGACACAGGTGAGTCACATATTATTTTGACCCAAGTTAAGAATGATGGACCGAAACCAAATCTCTCCAGGACCGTAAATAGGTACTGCCATTCTACCCTGTCGAATGCCTTGGCCGCGTCCAGCGAGACCACGACCTCTGTCTGACCTCCAGAGGGAGGTGTATATAAAACATTGAACAGGCGGCGCATATTATAAAATGACTGTCTGCCTGGTATAAAGCCGGTTTGGTCCGGATTGATAATAGTTGGAATTACAGCTTCGAGACGAGTGGCTAGTATTTTGGTAAGAATTTTGTAGTCACAATTCAATAGGCTTATTGGGCGGTACGAACCGCACAGCAGGGGGTCTTTGTCTTTTTTAAGCAATACTGATATTATGGCTTGTGTCATAGTTTGAGGTAGTTGGCATCGCTCAAATATTTCCTTATACAGTTGGCTGAGAATCGGAGACAGTTTAGCAGCAAATTCTTTATAGATTTCAATTGAAAAGCCATCTGGCCCCGGTGCCTTGCCGCTCTGCATGGATTTAATTGCTTGTAAGACTTCGCCCGTCGAAATCCCTCTATCTATCTGCTTTCGGTCCTCAGGAGTAATCTCTGGCAGAGTTAAGCCGTCTAGGAAGGCCTGGACATCAGATGGGTCAGTGGGTGGTTCTGATGTATAAAGGGTTGTATAGTATTGCTTAAATTGATCATTTATTTCTATTGGGTTAGTGGTTCTCTCCCCTGTTAACATACTGATCTCGGGAATGGCACTGGTGGCTGCTGCTTGTCTTATCTGGTGGGCCAGGAGTTTACCAGCTCTCTCTCCATGTTCATAGAATTTCTGTCTTGATTTGAAAAACAACTGCTCTGTTCGTTTGATAGAGAGATTATCATATTCTGCTTTCAGCAGTAGTTTTTCTTTATAGAGTTCGGGTGTTGGAGAGTCGGCATATAAACGGTCCACCTCTGCTATACTATTAGACAGGTCACACAGGCGCTGTTTATGCTTCTTTCTCTCGTGTGCCGTGTAGGATATGATCTGACCCCGGAGATAACATTTAAGAGCTTCCCAGACTGTAGATAGTGACACATCTGGTGTCTGGTTAATTTCCAAAAAATAATCAATCTGTTGAGAAATTAATTCCTTAAATGAATCTCTAGACAGCATCAAAGGATCAAAGCGCCAAGTACGTTGAGGTCTGACACATTCCGGAAAATTAATGTCCAATTGTACCGGACTATGGTCAGATATGACAATGCTATTATATTGGCTGTCTTTTACTAGAGAAAGACTCCTACTATCCAACAGAAAGAAATCAATCCTACTGTATGAGTGATGTACGGGTGAAAAAAACGAGTATTGTCTAACAGTTGGGTTGTCTCTTCTCCATGGGTCAAAGAGTGCATATGCTTCTATGAATGACTGAATAACAGCACCAGCTTTTGAGATCTTACTATTCGGTCTGGGATTTGATCTATCCTGTTGTGGTCCCAAAACAAGATTAAAGTCCCCCCCCCAATATAGTTGGTAATTGTTGAGGTCGGGGAGTGTTGCTATGAAGTTAGTGAAAAAGACTGGGTCGTCCCAATTTGGTCCATATATATTGGCTAATGCCACACTAGTGCCATAGAGGGTACCCATCACTATCACATATCTCCCTCTAGAGTCAGCTACAGTCTGTTGCGGGACAAATGGAACACCCTTTCTAATCAGAATAGCTGTGCCCCGTGTCCTATTTTCGTTCTTAGAACAGAAAATTTGTCCTATCCAAGCTTTTTTTAACTTTGCATGTTCACTTGAACGTAAATGGGTCTCTTGTAAAAACATTACATCTGAGCCCAAAGATTTTAGATGTGCAAAGACCCTACTGCGCTTTACTGGGTTATGAATTCCTCTAATGTTCCAACTTATAAAGCGAAGATGCCCTGCATTTAAAGTGTCAGCCATCAAGGTCTGATATAGATGAATAAATGACTGAAAAGGTCCCTGTCCAATGTGAAAACGTGTAGAATAAGAGAGTTAACAGTCCCTGCTTAAAAACCACATGACAAAAACTGAGCCTAAAAAACCTATGCTGATCTACTAAACCCCTCGAGATCGCATATCCCATTGTTGCTATCTAGCTGTCAAGCTAACAAAAACGCAACAAAAAGCAAGCCATGGCCTGTATTACAAAAATATAGCAATCTGCCAGTAAAGTGGGCTAATTTTTCTCCTGAAAGTGGAAAAAAACAAAAACAAATGGGGAAAACAACAAACTAAAAGACGGGCAACGGAGCCAACACAGTTATGTAGTCAAGAGCTTCATGGCAGTCTTCAGTAAGAAAACACAGTAGCAACAGCATTACAGGAAATGAAAAAGAATAGAGGGAAAAACTAACTAAGACCAATTAAACTATTGTACATTGGTGTGGGAAGTCAATCCTATAATGTGTTAAAGCATTCAACTGCTCAATGTGCTCTGTTTAGTGAGAATGGGCGAAAAATGGAGGAAAAAAAAAAAAAAAAAAAAAAAGTAAACCGGAAATAGAAAACCGGAAATAGTAAACCGGAAACAGTAAACCGGAAATAGAAAACCGGAAATAGTAAACCGGAAACAGTAAACCGGAAACAGTAAACCGGAACCACCAGCAAACCGGAAATAGTAAACCGGAAACAGTCAACCGGAAATAGTAAATCGGAAACAGCGAACCGGAAATAGTAAATCGGAAACAGCGAACCGGAAACAGTTAACTATTTGTTCCGCCCATCAAACCGGAACCGGAAATCAACGCGTGTAACAGGAAAGGGAAACGAGCCATATCCGCATGTACATCCTGCACTAACAGCCACTATTGGGCGTACTATACAGAGCCCGTGCGTAAAGGTATAGCATTAGCCATAATAGCTCCAGCTGCACGTCAAGCCAGAACGTTACAGACAATCAAACGGTCGAAAAAATATAAATAAAATAATTAAAAGATGTGAACATGAATCGCAAGTTTCAGACAGTAAACAGTAAATAAAATAAAAACACCCCCCCTCCCCCAACAAGGAACGAACTGAATAGTAGTATAAGTAGCACAGTTAACAATTAGTACCAAACATTGAAATTGAAGTGTTATTTAAGGCTGTGCATATCCAAAGATTACCAAAATTAAAGTAAAAGTCATTATGTCCAAAAGAGCAAGATTAGTTATGCGTGTGGGTCAGAACAACCAAACTTAACTCCTTCATAGCAGTGGATCACTCTGTTGTTTCGGTGTTGGGTGCCAGGGGTGTCCATCGGTTTACGCACTCCATTGCTCGCAAAGCATCGGTGAAGGAACGTTCAGTGGCCCCCGGGAGGGTGACCCGGAGGGTGGCGGGGAAGTAGAGCCTGGCGACGGCTCCGTTGATCGTCTTAACCTTCGTGCGTACGTCTCCAAAAGCAGCCCTCTTCTTCCTCACGGCGTCGGTGTAGTCAGGCCATAGTGACAGCTTCTTTCCCCGGTACATGAGGGATCCTCCTTGGGTAGCCTTGCGTAACATATCGTCACGAACCCGAGTGTAGTGCACCCTCATAATGAACATACGAGGCGGATCTCCCGGTGCCGGTTTGGGTCGTAACGACCTGTGAGCTCGGTCCAGTAGGGGGGCTTCAGAAAGTTGAAATAGTTCTTTCAAAAGTTCGGAGACAAACTCCGTGGGTTTCCCCTTCTCCACCCCCTCCTCCACCCCCACTAGGCGCAAATTTTGGCGTCTACTGCGACTTTCTTGCTGCTCACATTTGTCTTGTAAACTTTGCATATCCTCTTTAAGCCGGTCCACCGTGAGCTGAAGTTCTGTAACAGTATCCCCGGTGAAAGTAGCCGATTTTTCCAATCCTACGAGGCGGCCATCATGCGAAGCTAACGTGGCCTGCAAGCCGGCAACCGAGGTGGCTAGCTCGTGTTTTACAGACTTAATTTCAGCGTGCAGATCTTTGTTGGCTGACTCAATTTTAGCAAAGACAAAGTCCCTGAGTGAATTCAGTGCTTCAGTTAGTATTTTCGGAGTAAGCGTGTCAACCGAATCCTCCACCCTGTCTGGGGTTGTGGACTTAGCCTGTGAAGATGAAGCAGCTTCCATGTTGTTAGCATTAGCCTTAGCCACACGCTGAGTTTTTGCAGACTTGCTTCTGGTGTCTCTGTTCATTCCGGCTTCAACATTGCGACTCATTTGTGTCCAAATGAATGAATAGATGTAACGTTGTTGTTTGTTGAATCCCACTATAGTTATGACAGATTTTAAATGAAATATTGAAAAGACCTTGCGGAGCTTGCGAGAAACGCGTCTACATCCTAGGCTGTACAACAGCGCCCCCCTGTACTTAACCTATTTAACGCATCTCTGTCATTTTAGATTTCTCTGGCTATTCAAAAAAGCATTAACTTTTTTGCAAATCTTTACAAATCTCGTCTAAATCCTAACAGTTTTTTAAAAAAAACGTATGCTATATCAGTGGTCCTCAAACTTTTTCATGTCAAGGACCCCCGAATGATAGTTATGTACTGTATTTGGCCACCGATCCCCATCAAAATTCGAGGGACCTCACCGAATCAAAGATTTGAGTTAAACATTTTGTTTAAAAAAATATATTAAGATTTTTAAAAAAAAATGCAGATCTACAAGCTTGTGAGCTTGTAGATCTATTATTTTTGAATAGCCAAAGTATAAACTAATAGTTATAGCTCAAATCTGAAATGACACGGATGCATTCCCGGATTGAACGGGTTAAGTACAATTTTGAGGTACGGTTTCCACCACTGGTAACCGCCGTAGTGTATGCCGCCCCCACAGCTGTACAAACGGACAGACGTACGGACGGAAGGGGTGTGGTGGGGTTGGGTGGGGTTTAGGGACATGGCGAGCAGGAGGGTGTTGCCCACAGGGGGGGGGGGGGGGGGGGGGGGGGGAACCCTGGGCGTCTGATAAATGGCGGTGCGCGGGCTCGTTTGTCCCGCTGATGGTGTTTTATCCTCTGCCCTTTTACAGAGCGGCCAGACAATAAAGACAGCCACAGCCAAGCGTGACAGGTCAACCCAGCAGTAATAGAATACTCTGCGTCGATGTCGCGCCAAAACCTTGTATGTCTAAAACGTTGTGAGAGGACCTGGTGTACCAATGGATCCAATGTAGTTGTCATTTAGTCACCAGCTCTTGTTAAGACTTTTCGTTGATTGGACATTTATAAAAGCCATGCACGGCTAACACTTAACCTCTTTTTCAAAACTGAGAAAAACAAAATAGCCGATCTACAAGCTCCTTTGAAAGACACTCACAACGCTTTGAGCTTGTAGATCTTAGTATGTGTTGCCCCCTGTCTGTCCGTCCGTCCGTGTGTCTGTCCATCCGTCCATCCGTCCGTCTGTCTGCGACCAGCTAATCTCCGCCACCGTTGGCCCGGTCGCTGTGAAACTAGTGCGCACACACACACACTCCCTGAATGCCGCAGCAGAACCTCTGCTCCACATTTTTCAGATCAGCATGTCATAGCGCCACCATGAGGCCGGCTTTCGCAAAATAAAATGTTTATATTACTCCTACAGATTTTGTCCAAAAAACACGCACATCAGTACACATTATCTCTATAGGAGATGCAATGCACAATCTCTGCAAAGCGCTTTGGATAAAAGCGCTATATAAATGCACCATTTACCATGTTAGTGTCCGATTGCGGTGAAAGGCCTAAGAAGAAATGGCACCCTTTTCACATTGGCCTATTATAGCGCCACCAGGAGGCCACAATAATCTACCTGACCTGGCGGAGACGTGCGCTCCGAGGAGCACTTTTTCTAGTTTCACTATACTTTTGAGCGGCACTCTTGTTTGACGAATTAGGGCATTAGTTTACAAATATATATATATATATTTTTAGAGATGATAGAGATTCTTAACCGATCAAAACCGGGAAAGCTTCTTTGTCATTTTAGATGTTTGTGTTGGCTATAACAAAAAAAAGTGTCAGAACTACTGATTTAGAAAGGCATTTGTAGAATCGGCCTCGGGTCTCAATATTAATAGCGCAGGCATGGGCGTGAGCCAGCGCTATAGGGTAGTAGGGGCTGGCCAAATGGTCCCCGGCCTATGTTTTTACCCTTGTGGTGGTGGATGTTTTTTTTTGGCTATTCAAAAATAGCAGATATACAAGCTCATAGCGCGGCACCGAGTGCCGCACTATGAGCTTGTAGATCTGCTATTTTTGAAAAATCTTGAAAGATTTTGCAAATCTTTGAATATAGATATTTTTAAGGCACACATTTGTAACTCAAACCTTTCACTTATGGGGATTCTACAAATGTATGTCTCTATATCAGTGGTTTTCAAACTTTTTCATGTCAAGGACGCCCAAAATGATATGATCTTGGCCGCAGAGCGCCGACCCCCATCTCAAAAAGTTTTGTTCCAGGGACAAAGAATTGAGTTACTAAGGTTCTCTTTAAAAAGATATATACATTCAAATATTTGCACTCAAAAAGGTGGGGGGAGACGCAAGGACAAAGAGAGGACAGCGTGATGGCTTAACGGGTGACGTGATGGCTTCATAGGGTGAAATTGAAAGTTGGCGAGAGAGCGAGAAAGGCGAACGGGATGGAAGGAAAGGGGGCCGCTGTACAGAGGGGCGAAATTAGGCGTATATAGGCATGATGTATAAACCCCACCGTTCGGGGGAGGACTTTATAGAGATCCTTGAGCTTTTACGGTGGTGGCGTTCTCTCTCTCTCTCTCTCTCTCTCTCTCTCTCTCTCTCTCTCTCTCTCTCTCTCTCTCTCTCTCTCTCTCTCTCTCTCTCTCCCTCCCCCTCAGTACATAGAGTTGAATCCTCATAATGTTATAACAGTGTAATAACACTGTTACAACAATGTCATTACACTTCTATAACGGCACTGCCATAACAGTATACAAGTAGACTGGAGGGTACCAAATGGACCATAATATATGGTTAAATTTGTACCCTCTCAGAGGCACAATTGGATAAAACAAACACTCTCTCTTTCTCTCTCTCTCTCTCTCTCTCTCTCTCTCTCTCTCTCTCTGTCTCTGTCTCTGTCTCTCTCTGTCTCTCTATCTCTCGCGGAGGGAGAGTGATTCACGGCGGCTAGATATGATGACATGGTTTTGCGGGCGAGAGAGGCGCCTGGTGTGGGGAGGCTGCGAGATAAACATGATCAAACCCCGTTCGAGCAGTCGGGAGAGATTCAGACGATGTCGCGCTGACGGGCCCCGCTCCGACATCGCCTGTTCTCCGGCAGATAAATCCGTCCCCCCGTCCCCCCCTTAACCCATTTAGACCGGGAAAGAATCTGTGTCATTTTTATTTATTTCTTTGGCTATTCAAAAATAACAGATATACAAGCTCATAGTGCGGCACCGAGTGCTGCACTATGAGCTTGTAGATCTGCTATTTTTGAAAAAACGTTTTAGATTTTTTTTGCAAATCTTTGAATATAAATATATATATATATATATTTGTTTTACTTAAATTGTTATCCCACAATTTTGTAACCCCATTTTTTACACCCAGTGCCAATTGTCTATGTAATCCTGGGCACTACCTTCCCTCTGCCAGCCTAGGGAGGCCAGGGCCGAGCTCATGCCTCCTTCAATGCATGAGAGCCAACTGACCTTCTTGTCACCTGACAGGGGAGAGTTTCCCTGTTTGGACGTAGCGTGTGGAAGGAACACGTTATTCCAACTAGTTCCTTTCCCCTCCATCAGGCGCCCCGGCTGGCCAAAGGGAGGCAGTATAGTGAGTGTTTTTGTGAGGGTACCTACCCTAAGAGACACGAGGAGAACATGCAAACTCCACACGAATATAAATATTTTTAAGGCACACATTTGTAACTCAAACCTTTCACTTATGGGGATTCTACAAATGTATGTCTCTATATCAGTGGTTTTCAAATTTTTTCATGTCAAGGACGCCCAAAATGATATGTATTTTGGCCGCAGAGCGCCGACCCCCATCTCAAAAGGTTTTGTTCCAGGGACAAAGAATTGAGTTACCAAGGTTCTCTTTAAAAAAATATATATACATTCAAATATTTGCACTCGGTGCCGCGCTATGAGCTTGTAGATCTGCTATTTTTGAATAGCCAAAGTATAAAATATGGATAAAGTGGTTACACAGACGCGTTCCCGGTCTGAATGGGTTAAGGACGTGCCATCTTGGAAGGGAGGGGTATTTGTGCGCTGACTGCTGCATCTTCTTCTTCTAGTCTTCTCCTTCGCTCCTCGTCGGTTTTTCACTGCTGCCGTCGGGCTGAAACCTTTTTTTCCCATAACTGAATGCCCTACTTAGTGTCATGCTTAAAGGACGACTTCACCCATTTTCAACCTATCTCCATATAATAGGTCCTCACTAATATAAATAAAATGGCACAATTTTTTTCCTACTCACTCTGTGTCTCATAGGAGGGCTGTGGACAGTCCAGAAACCCGTCTACCAGTGACATCATTGTTAGGCAGGATTCTTTTTTCGCCAACAAGATTTAAATGTTTTTATTTCGCCTGCAGTTTCTATTAGCTTGGATTACCCATCAATCATCAATCAATGTCACTGGTAGACAGGTTTCTGAACTGTCCACGGCCCTCCTCTGAGACACGGACTAAGGATAATTCCTTTAACAGGTCCGTTCATGAAAGTCCTTGCGGTCTTGTGAGCCTGAGTGTTCACAAGGTGAACCTGTGAGCAATTAGGGGTTAAGAGTCTTGCTCAGGGACATATTTCATTTCATCGACACATTTGCTGGCCTGGCCTGGAATCGTACCTGGGGCCACCAGGGCCCTTGGCTCCCTAGGCGGGCTCACTAACCACTCAGCTATGGCCGCCCCAATTTTTTTCTACTGAGTAGAAACAAATTGTACCGTTTTATCATGAGCATTAGTGAGGACCAATGTTATGAAGACAGGTTGAAAACGGTTCTAAAATGTCTTCTAAATCAGTTTTCTGAAAAAAAATGTTGTATACGAGTGGTGCTCAATTATTTTCATGTGAAGGACCCCCGAAATTACAGTATTGTAGGCTATTTGGCCGCGGACCCCGCCATCTCAAAATATGTTGATCCAGAGACCCCCTGAAGCAAAGATTTTAGTTAAGAATGTTCACTTATTTTAGTTTTTATATATAATATTTATTCAAAAATTAGCAAAAATTATCACGATTTAAAATAATAAATAGTTAAAAATAATGGTTAAAGTGGTGAAAATGACACAAACATGGGTCCCGACCAAGCCCCAGAACACAGAGGTTGCACTGAAGCGTATTGGACATGCTGGCCAAATGTACTGCAGCTTAAAACGGCCTGGGGCCACTGTCACAAACGAGCTGAAACGGTTTCTACCAATGGGCTCGACTCACGAGCTTGCGCAAACAGAAGCCCCAAATAGGCCCCGCCCGTCACATTTCACAACCCGGAAGAAGGGATGATTTAGGAGTATGCGCTGGGTGAGCAACTCAATGCAAGTGGATGGGAGGGGATTTCCGGTGAAGTTCAGATCAGAAGCAGTGTTGCCGTGTCCGCTTATTAAAAGCGAGTTGCTTGTAAAAAAATATTGGTGGTTGCATTTTTTTAAGCTTATTTCCAAAGTATAGTTGCTTATTTGGCCTTATTTCTTAATGTTTTTTTTCTCTGAAAATATCTGTGACGCGTTGTGAGCTTGTAGATCGGCTATTTTATTTGTATATAGGTTTAAAGTGCTCATAGGTTTAAAGGGCAATACTGTTCAGAGATACATACGTGCGTCACACACACACACACACACACACACACACACACACACACACACACACACACACACAGACACACACACACACACACACACACACACACACACACACACACACACACACACACACACACACACACACACACACACACACACACACACACACACACACACAGCTCTCTCTCTGTCTGCAAGCCCTATTCCTCTCAAATAATAAACAGCCCCATCGTCGAGCAGGCTCGCTCACTCTATCAATCTGTTTTTATCATGTTTAACTATAATACAGGACTGTCTGGATGGTAATATTGCGGTTCTATGCGGGAGGACTAGCCACGGTGCGTGGCTGTAATGTGCTCTCATTGGCTGTAGCGTGCACTAGATCGGGGCTGATAGCTCCAAATATCCAACAAGTTTGAAATCTAAAAGTTGTTGGGAACCCCTCGCCGACCGTACTTTATCGGGGTGTTTCTTCTCAGAGTACCTTACACACTGCGCGATCAACACCTTGCCGAGGAACGCCCGATCTTCACTGAGATCGGTGGTTTTGTCGGCGAACACCAAAAAATATACCGACAGTGAAATCGGAGTCAAATATCATACAGTGTGTAGGGGTCTTTAATGTGACTGCTGTTTCCACTCTGAGAGACCCCCACCCCCCCACCCCACGCTCTGTGCGCTTAAGATAATAGAGGCTCGCTCACAAGACTTTAATTGAAGGGAAGCTGAAGTGTTCGGGTTGAAAGGGTGTTTATATGTGTGTTCTTGTGGGGGGGGGGGGGGGGGGGGGGGGGTGCGCTGTCTATGTTGTTGTGGAAATGAATCAGGCAGTACCCTCTTGTTGTTGTTGCTGACGGTTCCCAAACTTTTCAAGCCGCGACCCCCCCAAATTAATATTTATATATTTGAACTGGTGAGCCCCCACCATTTACATTTTAGCTTGACTCGGTTCCACATATAAATATTGTGAAAATAGCCGAACTAATGCCTCGCACTGCCTACAGACCTGTTAAAGAAGGTCCATTTGGGTCTCATGGTGGCCCTGAGACGCAGTAAAAGTAAAAGTCAAAG
>NW_027660435.1:45000-59174 GCF_963280865.1 Gymnoscopelus braueri | reverse complement strand
GAGAGAGAGACTGTTGATTATAGTGTTCAGTAATGATAATAATAGAAAGAAATACAAAAGATTGACAGTTGGGAAAGAATGAATGTGTTTAGATAGACCTGTGTGACAGCATCAGGAAATAACATAGCAAATTGCACCATTAATGTGTTATAATTATAAAGCTTTTGACTGCATTCTGGCCTTTCTACATACCATCATGACGGTTACTGTACGCTGAGCACGCTCCCTGTCTGCAGTGGTTCTCCACCTTTTCTGGATCAGGGCCCACTTGAGGGGGGGGGGGGGGGGGCCTGCATGTGAGCTTCTAGATCTGCTATTTTCAATACTTTTGTACTTTTACTCATTTTTTTAATATATTTTTTTTCTATGATCAAATTGTCAAGTAACCCTACCGAATTAACCGAATTAAAGTAACAAAAACCCCAAAATAAAGGGAAAAAATACCCCCCCAAAAAAAACATGCCCACGGGCCTCAACTCTTATAAATCCGACCTGTTCGCGGCCCACCCAACCGACCACTTATCACGGCAGCCAAAAGGTGCATGCATTTTCAGTTTATTGTTTATTGCAATGATCATTCAATCGATTGTGATCATTGGAACTAACATACCGTAGTACTTATATTATCATAATCTTTTTTTTAAATCACTGGTTCCCAAACTCTTTTGCTCAAGACTCAAAAGCAATATTAGACGTTTGCTTCGGGACCCAAACAATTGAAAATAGCAGATCTACAAGCTCACAACGTGTCGCTTCGCGCCGCGAAAAAAGGGGGATAGTTACTTGCGACCCATACAAAAATGGTTTGCTACCCAAAAACGTTGTCCTGACCACTGTTTGGGAAACAGTGCACTAAACCACATCAACATGTTTGTTAATACCAGTTATATGCATGGATAGAGAAAAACCAGAGAGAGACTGAGAGACAGAGAGAGATACAAAGAGAAAGAGGGAGTCAGAGAGAGAGACAGAGACAGAGAGAGAGAGAGAGAGAGAGAGAGAGAGAGAGAGACAGACAGAGAGATAGAGACAGGGGAGAGACATTGAGAGACATTGAGAGACATTGAGAGAGACTTAGAGAAAGGTATTGTTTGATGGCCTACAGCCCAATAGAACCATTAACACTTCGCTGTAATGCTGATACACCAAAGGAATGGCTGCAGCCTTCTCAGCTAGGCTGCGACCCAAGATCTCTGAGTTTGGTGTGCATGCTTGCGCATGCCTGCGTGCGTACCTGCGTGCGCGTGTGCGTGCGTGCCAGCGCGGTGCGGAAACTTGAGCAAGTCGTTTACTAA
Organism: Gymnoscopelus braueri; assembly: GCF_963280865.1. Classification (NCBI taxonomy): domain Eukaryota; kingdom Metazoa; phylum Chordata; class Actinopteri; order Myctophiformes; family Myctophidae; genus Gymnoscopelus; species Gymnoscopelus braueri. The sequence continues at coordinate 57,879 of NW_027660435.1, read as the reverse complement.
AGTCGTATCTCCTTTGAATATTTATAGAACTGCTCAAGACTTGACCTTTACTTTTTACCGTCATAACACGTGCACAAACGCACACACGGACTCGTGTGCACGCACACACACACACACACACACACACACACACACACACACACACACACACACACACACACACACACACACACACACACCTAGAGGCACCGTAGAGACATACCAAGTATGTCCTGTTTGTGCCTCATGTGGTTTAAATGACTTTCAGTGCAGTTTACATTTTAGTAACAGCCGGCGCTAACAGTTTACTGACCACAGCAGTCAAATGCAAATGGCAGTAGCCAGCATTCAATAAGCATGTTTCACCGTTGTTAGATAAACTTAATTATTTTTATTTTTTATCAATCGAGATATATTCTTGGTATTAGTTTAACTCTGAGACTGAGAGTGTAAAAACAGAGCGGTAGAAGGATCATCATCATGCTCAGAGGCATCATTTCAAAAGCAAAAATAAGTTACCACTCAAAGCTGCACGCAGGCCGTGGGAACACGTTTTAGGTTACGGGTGCTGTATGTGCGAAGCGCGCACGCTTTTGGGCGTCATATTGCACCAAATCTCCCCCAAATAACGACCAACAACAACAGGCACATTATGCAACATTTTTTAAATATATTTTTATAATAATATAATCATTATTTTCATACATTATTTTCAGGGGGTGCTGTAGCCCCCTCAGCACCCCCTACTTCCCACGGGCTATGGCTGCACGATGCAACTTTCCTCTTCTACCCTGGATTTGAACCCGGTTTCCTGTGTCTAGGTGAGACATGACCTTTGACACGATCTAAATGTCTCAATAGAAGAGCAAGGAGACAAAATCCAACCACCCCAATTGTATAAGTTATATTGTATTAGCATACTCTACCATACCCACAAAGTGGACAAAATTGCTTTTTTTTCCATAAAAAAAATAGTTATACTGTATAGTGCCGAGATAAAATGTTCACCTACAATGACATGCCCAAAATAGGGGTGACAGGTTCAAAGTGGTTAATAAAATGTATGGCTGCAGACAAGAAACACATTTTTATAACATGTGTCATGTAGATGGAAGGGGGTGGATTTATATGCACAGAATTGTAATGATAATATGAGTGGTGTTTTGGATTGTTTTTTCTTCATTTTTGGATTCTGAATTCACCGTCAAGGAATGTTTTACAAAACTCAAAGACACCACCCTGGGTAAGAAAACGATAGAAATAGAGTCATTTCTCGGGTGAACTATGCTCCCTTAAATGTGAACACTAGGGAGTGGCAATTGCCATCCCCCCTGAGACCCCAAATGACACCCCTCCCATTAATCAGTCAATCAGTCTCATCGGCTCAGTAACGGGCTCACATGAACTGTTGTTATCACTGGGAATATGTCTGATATGTCACTGAAAGATGACCGTGTGTGTGTATGTGTGTGTGTGTGTGCGTGTGCGCGTGTGTGCGTATGTGTGTGCGTGTGCGTGTGCGTGTGCGTGCGTGTGCGTGTGTGTGTGTGTGTGTGTGTGTGTGTGTGTGTGAAAGCCATTACTGACAGCAGTGCAGCAGGTGGACCGCGACAGCTGTGAGACAACTATTATTTCATCCGCTGCATTCCCATCGAATCGCGAACCTACAACGACATGATGGATGAGGACCGCTCCCGACGCTTTGCGTGTCTCGTGTGTGTGTGTTTGTGTGTGTGTGTCTGTGTGTGTGTGTGTGTGTGTGTGTGTGTGTGTGTGTGTGTGTGTGTTTGTGCGTGCGTGAGTGTGTGTGTGCATACTTGAGAGGGCCAAATGTCCTCCTCCCAAGTTTGAATGTGAGAATTGTCCTGGTCCTCCTCACAAGAGAAATGGTTGTTTTACGGTAAAAAATAAATAGAATTTCAGAGTTAGGCTTGAAATGAGAAGATTGGGGTCAGGATAGAGGGTTAGGTTTAGGGATAGGGTCAGAGTTAAGCTGATCTATATTTAGTTGTGTGGGTGTCGTGCACCGAAATATAGCAGTCACGACGTGTTGTGAATTTGGAGATCGGATATTTTCAGTGCACAATACCGGCACGCAACTACAGTATGTAAGCTTTAGGTTAGGGTTAGAAATGGCCAAATAAAAAAGGTAAAAGGATAGTGATACAAGTGTGTGTGTGTGTGTGTGTGTGTGTGTGTGTGTGTTGTGTGTGTTGTGTGTGTGTGTGTGTGTGTGTGTGTGTGTGTGTGTGTTTGTGTGTGGGTGTGCGTGTGTGTGTGTGAGAGAGAGAGAGAGAGAGAGAGAGAGAGAGAGAGAGAGAGAGAGAGAGAGAGAGAGAGAGACAGAGAATGTTTGAGTGTGCATGACAGACATAATTAGCGACTGAAACTGAGTAAAGACGTGAAGAAAAATGGCTGACATGTTGGGCAAGCTGAGGACACCCGACACCCCACAGGCCTCTACTGCATCCCCAGGTTAAATTTATCTCTGCTATCAGGCTGGCTAAGGGTGGGGAAGGGGGGGGGGGTATCTTCTGAAGGGGGGGCTCTGGTGAGGGAGTCTTGTGCAAACGTGTGTACTTATAACGCTGGTGCTGCAAATCTGGTTTGGATCGGTGCGAGTGTGTGTATGCTTGCATGTGTATAGTTTGCACGTGCGTGAGTTGCACTGATAGCGTGTCTATATTTTTTGTGTGCATGCATGCATGTGTGCGAGTGTGTGTGTGTGTGTGTGTGTGTGTGTGTGTAAGACACCTGAGACAGTAGGTCAGTCACACAGACAGCTTTGATCCTTTTCTCAACGCCTCGGAAATAGACTGGACGGGAGGGAGCTGGCTCACACTGTGTGTGTGTGTGTGTGTGTGCGCGCGCGCGTGCACACGTTGTGCCTGCGTGTACGTTACAGTAGGCCAGATTTTGAGACATCGAAGCAGTTGATTGAGGCCTCATCTAATTGGGGACCAAATTGGTGTCTGAAATGTGACTTGACCTTAGTGTTAACATTGAGGGTTAAAGTTAGGTTTAGGGTTAGGCATTTACAGTGTCTGTCAGGGTTAAAGGTTAGGAATTCACCTATCAGGGGTAGTGTTAGGGTTTGGGGTTTATTTATTCATGAATTTTTGCTGTCTTTTATTTTGGGGATTGTTCTGATGCGACTTGCAGAAGACATTTTTTTTAAACAAATAAAGCAATCTTGAATCTTGGTTATGTTTAAGGTTTGAGTAAGGGCATAATGCAATGTCCCCAGAAGTTAGTAAAATTCTCTGTGTGTGCGCGATAGAGAGAGAGAGAGAGAGAGTGAAGAGTGTGTGTGTGTGTGTGTGTGTGTGTGTGTGTGTGTGTGTGTGTGTGTGTGTGTGTGTGTGTGTGTGTGTGTGTGTGTGTGTGTGTGTGTGTGTGTGTGTGTGTGTGTGGTTAAGTTCAGTTCGGTTATATTTTCAGATCCTTTGGACAAGTATACAAATACAAAATACATTGGTAATGTTTTTCAACAAAAACAAAATAATAATAATAATAATAATGAAAATAAATAACAGTAATAATAATAATGATAACAACAAAAATAAATTAAGTAAATATTATTATTTATTTTCTTTAAGACGTGTGAGAGTGCACAATGCACACGTGAGTGTAAAAGTACTTGCACACATACTATATGTGTTTCTGTGCTCGTGCACGCATGTGTGTATGTGTGTGTATTCCTGTTGCCAGGTAACGCGGCAAGCCAGGAGATACTGTACCTTGATCTAGGGCTCTGGCGTAGATGTAATGCTACGACGACTTAAACAAACAAACATCTTCAAACACAAATATACGCCATCTCAACAGCGCCTTGCCCAGCAGCTGCACAGCCTAAAATACACTGTGTGCATGTGTGCTGGTAGATGGTAGTCTGTGTGTGTGTGAGGGAACATCATCATCATCCTCATCCTCATATTGCATTAGCCCCTTTCTCATTTGAACACTGGAAAATGTCCGGGGACATTTGGACCTTCACACAACGTAGCAAGTAAAAGGAGAATGTCTGTTTCAGATGTGTTCACACAACATGGTAAATAGAATATTCGATAGGGGCAGCAAGGGGCGGAGTCTGGGTAGTAGACACACACATTATTGATTATTTGAATAAATACTTTATTAGCAGTTTGCAAAAAAGCACAGGAGAATACAGTTCAATACAAGGTCTGCTACGAGGATTTTAAACCCAAGAAAGCCTATGGCTTGTTTCCATTAAGGGGTCAAGTAGCTACGTCCACTTAATTATAGAACACACACACAGCCTGAGGGAGATGCAAGGATCAAATGCAATCTTTTTTTATTTCCTTCCAAAGAACATGACGAAACATCTTTCCTACAGCAGGCCTAATGTACACAACGAGCTACGACATTACCTGCGAGTTAACTCAAGGGTCCTGCCAGCATAAAGTCTGTCGCATGTCCGATCCTACTGAGCGTTCATATGTATCCCCTCAGGATAAAGTCTGAAAAACTTCCATAATGCAGTGCATGTGTGAAAGTGACTGATCTGCCCCATTATTCTGATGCATATCGTTGCATGTCGTGCAGAAACCTTGTTTTGTGAATTTTAGTTGACCCTCAAATGTGGTCCTAAGACGAGTTCGGAGAACAAGGTGACACCAGGCAGCAGTGGTGTAAAGTAACTAAGTACATTTACTCAAGTACTGTACTTAAGTACAAATTTGAGGTACTTCTACTTTACCGGAGTATTTCCAATTGTCAATACTTTTACTTCTACTCCACTACATCTCAGAGGCAAATATTGTACTTTTACTCCAATACAATAATTTGAAACGTTTAGTTACTAGTTACTTTGCAATTATCAATTATTATATTATAAAACATACATTAACCAGTTTAGCCTTATTTTATACATAGGCTAAACGATGCGATGCGACGCGTTGTGAGCTTGTAGATCGGCTATTTTCAAACATTTTAGTACTTTTACTTCTGGTACTTTAAGTACATTTTGATACCAATACTTTTGTACTTTTACTCAAGTAAGTTTTGAATTCCAGACTTTTACTTGTAACATAGTATTTCTACACTGCAGTATTGATACTTTTACTTAAGTAAAACCTTTGAGTACTTTTTCCACCACTGCCAGGCAGCATCACACCACAAGTGCTTAAGTTTTAATACACACATGAAGCGTGAAGCGATACATTTTGACCTTGTAGATCTGATACTTTTGCGATTTTTGAATTTGAATCCTGAAAAGTAACAGTGTTGGACATATGAGGTTTCCACCCAAACAGAGATGGTACATACAGTACTGGACACATGACGTGACCAGAAGATACGGTGCGAGACATGGAAAAGAACAGACTGAGTAGGAATAGAACATGCATCTCGTATCATCGTGCACAGACAGTCAGTCTATCTGTTAAAGTAGTTGATGTTTCATGGCGTCAAGTGTCTCAGTATATGTGCTTACGCAGATGAGAGTGATTCAACATATATATGTACTGGGTCAAGCAGATAGATGTCATAATCATATAATCATAACACCTTTTATGTCCAAAACGTACTTTTCAGGGAACCTGTGTTCCAATGGATGTAGTTATTAATTAGTCATGGGCTCTTATTAATATACTTTTACTTATTGGTTCAGTATTTATAAAACCCACGGGCACACTTAACGTGCATGGCCTCCCTAGTTTGGGCATGTCATTACAGGCAAAAATATTCAATTCGATTAGATTTTTTTTAATAGCTAAAATAGTCAATATACAAGCTCACAACACGTCATGATGTGACGCATTGCGAGTCTGTAGATAAGACATTTTCACTACTTGTGCATCGTGTTGGTGTCATGAGATGAATTACAAAATAATAATTTATGAACAAAAACATAATAATGATAAAAATAATAACAACAAGGATTCTGCCCGACAGTGACGATATTTGCAGTATGATTCTCTGGAGTTGTCTTAGTCGACAGAACACTTTTTGTATGGCTCCATCTGACCAGCAGAACTGACCTCCGGTCATGAGAATTCATCAAAATGCCAGAGGAGCATTCATCAGCTATATTTCATAACCATACAGACCTAGCATTCCTAGCGTATGTCCCCATTTAGCACACTGCAATATTTGTTTCTCTTGGCAACGTGGACTGAGTCTCAGTCTTGTAACTGTACATGGAGGGTACAGTGATTCTTTTAGCAGCTGGTTTGAGTTATAATATATTAGAAACCCATATCTCGATATTTATTTATTTATGTATTCGTAAATGAATGCCCTATAAGACATATGTAGTGAAAATAGCCAATCTACAACAGCACAACGTGACACGATCTGTTTCTATTTTAAGTACTATTTTAACTATATCTGAAATTGTTCAATTTCCTGAAAGTGTTAGTTTCTGCCAAACAGCCATTCAGTTTTAGTATCCTCATAAGCTATTCTACATAATGATGTCATCATGCAATGACATCACAACAGCGTCAGTACAAGACAACATCCTTTAAAATAAATGTGACTATCAACAAAACTACATTTAGCTACTTGCTACAAGTTGTACTGCTCTCCAACAACTTCTGTTAATTAGTTGCAGTGATCCACGGTGGTGCTGGTATTTAAAATGTTGCACTGGACAGTACATCAGAAAGGAGGAAAAAATAATTACTTCCATGCCGCAGTGGTAGTCGAGCAGAAAGTGTACTCCTTTAGTGGGTCCTTTAACGAAAACAACAGGGATCAGATTGAAGTCCACATCTTAAACACAGTGTCGTTGCGCTGGAGAAATCTGCCCCCAGAGACAACTGGAAGAGGAGAATGTCCGCTCGAGGTTCCCTGCAGGACTGGCCACACAGCTGTGCTGATTAGAGATTGCATCTACATCTGGGGAGGGTCTCCTCACAGCAACGTCCTTTATGCATTTGATGTCGACGCACACAGATGGTTTAAGCCTGATATTTCTGGCACTGTTCCAGAGGAGAAGAGCTACCACTCAGCCTGTGTCCTGGGGAAGGTCATGTATGTCTATGGAGGAAGGACCCAGAACACTAGACGCACTAATGACATCTACAAGTTGGACACCGCCACAATGGTCTGTTCTTTAATCAACACCAGAGGCACTCCACCACCTGTTTCATCCAGTCATTCTGGCACCATCATTGGGACAAAGATGTTTGTATTTGGGGGCTGGGATGGGGAGAGGGTCTACTACAACATCATCAATGTGTTTGACACAGAGACCAACTGTTGGACGAGCACACCTTCTGCACAGCTTCTTCCAGAAAGACGCGGGGCTCATTCAGCCTTTGCCTACAATGGAGAGCTGTACATATTTGGTGGCAAAAACTCAAAGCAGACCTTCAATGATATGTGGAAATTTAATCCAGAGACCTTCTCCTGGAATAATGTTGAGCCCAAAGGGAAAGGCCCATGTGGGATGTCTTGGATGGGCTGTTGTTGCGTGGGAGAGCTTATCTTCCTCTTTGGAGGACATAAGGTGCCTGATGACAGCCCTGATGACGTGTACATCTTAGACGTCAGTCCTAGTCTGAATACATTATGCAAACTAGCAGTTATTCAGTATGATCTGGTGCAGTCAGTACTTACACACGACATCAGGTGGGAATTGGCAGCCATGAATACCAACAACTCAACAATTAAAAACAACAATTAACAAAGAAAACAACAATTTAAAACCCACAAGAAAAAGACAGACAAACAAACAAACATACATTCCTAAGTGGCAACAGGGTTCAAGAAGATGATCATGAGATCATCTTCTTGAACTCCGTTGCCACTTGCCCTTCATCATCATGAGATGATGATGAAGGGGAAGATGATGAAGATAAAGATGATGGCTTTGGAGATGAATGAGAGACATGCATAATTAGTTTGTTCACAGTGAAATTTGAACCTACAACCGACAGAGTTTCACTGCTGTTGCATTCCTCATAGTGCAGGACCCGGCATTCACAGGCAATCATGTCATTAATATGACATCACTCATCTCCATATTTGGGCATATGGGCACAGACGCACAGATCGGAGGAGGTTGTAGTTGGGGATGAGGCAATGTGAGGATGTTTACCCCATGATGGAACATTTATAAAAAAATATATTTATATATATCACAAAAGATATACAATTTAACTTTAGTTTTTTTGAAAAAGTTACCTAGTACAACTTTAATTTGATAAAGTCAATAGAGACTCAGATCAGTGGGAATACTCAGATTTGTTCAATTGTTTTACTTGTAAATACGTTTGATATTCACAATTTCACTTAAAAAAAGTACAAAAGCATTTAGTAGAGGCCCTAGGAGGGGTCCACGCGCGACTGCTTATTTTTTTTTCTAGTTTTGATTTTTGGCATCCATAGGACCTCTAATATTGGGATTTTGATGATCCCAAGAAAAAAAGTGGTCCCAAGTGTGTTTTTTTCAATGTTTTATTAGCCCTATGAGACCTGGGAGATGGCTGGCTGGAACGCCGGCGAGAGTGTCTTTCGGAGACTGTGGAACGCTCAAATTTAGACGTAGCCCAAAGATAGAGATACCATTTGATTCCAGACAACCTCAGGTTTCCAATGAGACCAACTTTTTCATGCTACCTTGTCGGGAAGGGGGCTAAATACCTAATGATTCAAAGTTAAGACAACATTTTGGCGAGGGAAAAACGACCATCACCATTTTCCAAATGGTCCCTTGAGCTGTCACCTCAATATATGTGAATGGAAATGGGTTAAATTGATACCTACAAGCCTCCCCTGTACAGACATGTCAAATTTATGCCAATCTCATGCAGTTTTGGGCAAGAACCATGCAGTGTTTTGCATGCAGTACAAATATGTAATTTCCGCCTATTGTAAAAAGGAGACCACTTTACTGCATCTATAGCTGTATGAGACCACTGTACTGTATCTATAGCTGCATGAGACCACTGAACTGTATCTATAGCTGTATGAGACCACTGTACTGTATAGCTGCATGAGACCACTGTACTGTATCTATAGCTGCATGAGACCACTGTACTGCATCTATAGCTACATGAGACCACTGTAATGTATCTATAGCTGTATGAGACCACTGTACTGTATCTATAGCTGCATGAGACCACTGTACTGTATCTAGACCACTGTGCTGAATCTATAAACCACTGTACTGCATATAGACCATTGTACTGCATTTATAGACCACACACATTGACCACTGAACTGTATCTAATATAGACCACTATACTGCAACTCAACACAACTTAAAACATTTATTTATAAAGCACATTTAACATGACCAGGTCACCCAAAGTGCTGCACAGGTCGCCACGAAGGCTCGGTAGATGCAGTACAGTGGTCCACAGATGCACTAGAGTAGTCTACAGATGCACTCGAGTGGTCTACAGATGCATTATAGGTGTCCACAGTGGTCTACAGATCACGACAGTGGTCTACAGATGCACTAGAGGGGTCTACATATCACAACAGTGGTCTACAGATGCAGTATAGGGGTCTAAAGATGCACTAGAGTGGTCTACAGATGCACTAGAGTGGTCTATAGATGCACTAGAGTGGTCTATAGATGCACTAGAGTGGTCTACAGATGCACTAGAGTGGTCTACAGATGCACTAGAGTGGTCTACAGACACACTAGAGTGGTCTACAGACACACTAGAGTGGTCTACAGATGCACTAGAGTGGTCTACAGATGCACTAGAGTGGTCTACAGATGCACGACAGTGGTCTACAGACGAACTAGAGTGATCTACAGACGCACTAGAGTGGTCTACAGATGCACTAGAGTGGTCTACAGATGCACTAGAGTGGTCTACAGATGCACTAGAGTGGTCTACAGACGAACTAGAGTGATCTACAGATGCACTAGAGTGGTCTACAGATGCACTAGAGTGATCTACAGATGCACTAGAGTGGTCTACAGATGCACTAGAGTGGTCTACAGACGAACTAGAGTGATCTACAGACGCACTAGAGTGGTCTACAGATGCACTAGAGTGGTCTACAGATGCACTAGAGTGGTCTACAGATGCACTAGAGTGGTCTACAGATGCAGTACATGGTCTACATATGCACTACAATGTGTCTGTAGACCACTCTAGTGTGTCTGTAGACCACTCTAGTGCGTCTGTAGACCACTCTAGTGTGTCTGTAGACCACTCTAGTGCATCTGTAGATCACTCTAGTGCGTCTGTAGTCTGTAGACCACTCTAGTGTGTCTGTAGACCACTCTAGTGCATCTTTAGACCCCTATACTACATCTGTAGACCACTGTTGTGATCTGTAGACCCCTCTAGTGCATCTGTAGACCACTGTCGTGATCTGTAGACCACTGTGGACACCTATAATGCATCTGTAGACCACTCGAGTGCATCTGTAGACTACTCTAGTGCATCTGTGGACCACTGTACTGCATCTACCGAGCCTTCGTGGCGACCTGTGCAGCACTTTGGGTGACCTGGTCATGTTAAATGTGCTTTATAAATAAATGATTTAAGTTGTGTTGAGTTGCAGTATAGTGGTCTATATTAGATACAGTACAGTGGTCAATGTATGTGGTCTATAAATGCAGTAGGCCTACAATGGTCTATATATGCAGTACAGTGGTTTATAGATTCAGCACAGTGGTCTAGATACAGTACAGTGGTCTCATGCAGCTATAGATACAGTACAGTGGTCTCATGCAGCTATAGATACAGCACAGTGGTCTCATGTAGCTATAGATGCAGTACAGTGGTCTCATGCAGCTATAGATACAGCACAGTGGTCTCATGCAGCTATAGATACAGTACAGTGGTCTCATACAGCTATAGATACATTACAGTGGTCTCATGTAGCTATAGATGCAGTACAGTGGTCTCATGCAGCTATAGATGCAGTACAGTGGTCTCATGCAGCTATAGATACAGTACAGTGGTCTCATGCAGCTATAGATACAGTACAGTGGTCTCATGCAGCTATAGATACAGTACAGTGGTCTCATACAGCTATAGATACAGTTCAGTGGTCTCATGCAGCTATAGATACAGTACAGTGGTCTCATACAGCTATAAATGCAGTAAAGTGGTCTCCTTTTTACAATAGGCGGAAATTACATATTTGTACTGCATGCAAAACACTGCATGGTTCTTGCCCAAAGCTGCATGAGATTGGCATAAATTTGACATGTCTGTACAGGGGAGGCTTGTAGGTATCCATTTAACCCATTTCCATTCACATATATTGAGGTGACAGCTCAAGGGACCATTTGGAAAATGGTGATGGTCGTTTTTCCCTCGCCAAAATGTTGTCTTAACTTTGAATCATTAGGTATTTAGCCCCCTTCCCGACAAGGTAGCATGAAAAGGTTGGTCTCATTGGAAACCTGAGGTTGTCTGGAATCAAATGGTATCTCTATCTTTGGGCTACGTCTACATTTCAGTGTTCCACAGTCTCCGAAAGACACTCTCGCCGGCGTTCCAGCCAGCCATCTCCCAGGTCTCATAGGGGTAATAAAACATTGAAAAAAACACACTTGGGACCACTTTTTTTCTTGGGATCATCAAAATCCCAATATTAGAGGTCCTATGGATGCCAAAAATCAAAACTAGAAAAAAAAATAAGCAGTCGCGCGTGGACCCCTCCTAGGGCCTCTACTAATTGGTATCAAAGTCTTTATGCAGAATGTCCCATTTCCCTTTTTCTTATTGCTGATTTGCTAGCTCAAAATGTGTTAATATTTTCCATTAGCCGAAGTATAAAATAAGGAATTTTGACGTGCAAGTGTGTGTTTTTATCTGTACATTTTCCAACCACAGACCAACCAACCAAAGACAAACGATGGGAATAAGTGTTTTCACATTCTGATATATTCCTGTTGATCTGAATACCCAAAGGTTTAAACCACCCCTCCCCACCAGAATGAACATTACTTCTGATCAGACAGGATCAGAATATTCTCTACCAATTGACATGTTTATATGAGACATTTTATTCAGATTGAGATGTCATTCTGAATATAAGTGGAATATTTGGGTCCATGTAAATGCAGTCACTGTTACGGTCCAATCCACCTGTTTGACACATTTGACACTTCTTTCTATCAGTTGGTAGGTCATGTGCATGGGGAGTGGGTGTGTGCCAAGCCCCCAGAACAGAGAGGGATAGGTGAAGCTCAGCCCTCCTGGTGGCCAACCCTAGAAGTGCATTAGGGGCCCGACACATGAACGAGCGGAGACGGTTTCGACCAATGGGCTCGACTCCCGAGCTTGCGCACGAGCTTGTGCACGGGGTTGCGCACGGAAGTGACGCTACTGCATATTGCGTATGCGAGACATCAGTGGTGGAAAAAGTACTCAAATTTTTTACTTAAGTAAAAGTATCAATACTGCTATGTAGAAATACTCCAGAATAGTCCAGAATTCAAAATGTAGTTGAATAAAAGTACAAAAGTAGTGGTATGAAAATGTACTTCGATTAGTCACCCCATGGAGACCTATTTATGTATTTTATTTTTTGCATTCCTAAGCCAATAATTTGATGACCAGCGGACCGGTAGGAGACACAAAGGAGACTCTTTGTGTCTCCTATGCCGGAACCTCATGCTGGTCATCAAATTATTGTCTTAGGAATGCAACAAAAACAAAAAAATATCCATGAATTGAAGTCTCCATGGGGTGACTAATCGATTGAAAAAAAGTCATTTTGGGGGTGAACTATCCCTTTAAAGTACCAAAAGTAATAGTACTCATTAACACATACATTAACATACATTAACACATACATTAACAATGCGTCGCGATGCGACGCATTGTTAATGTATGTGTTAATGTATGTGTGACGGTGGCCAACTATGTCACATTTGACCAGTTATACTAAAAAAACATTTTAAGAGTACTTTTTGTGAGAATAACACACTAAATCCATGAGAGAAGA
>NW_027660435.1:25000-32500 GCF_963280865.1 Gymnoscopelus braueri | reverse complement strand
AGGGACCAATCGGAAGGCTAACAATGGGTCACGTATTAAAGGGATAGTTCACCCCCAAAATGACTTATTTTCTATCAATTACACACCCGATGGAGACTTGAATTCATGGAAAATGTTTTAGTTTTTGTCGCATTCCTAAGCCAATAATTTGACGACCGGAGACATTAGCATCTTTCCGCCGTTCATCAAAATTATGGCTTAGGACAAAAACAAAAGAAAATCTCCAGCAATTGTGTAATTGATAGAAAATACGTCATTTTTTGGGTGAACTATCCCTTTAAGAGAGATAACTCATACAGGAGAAAAAAATAACAAGAAACACAAGAAACGAGCTGACAAATGATCTTTGAGGAGCTCTCAGTGGGGTGGGAGGAGTCAGACTGCTCTGTATGTCTGTAACATCTCACAGAAAAGACTGACTCACTTAGTTGGAGGAGGATGAGTATATATAAAGCCTTATGGGTCTGGTTCTGCCCTGAACGCCTTCCCCGTGGGCTTCGTTGTATCATCGCCTCCGTCTCTTGTCGGGTGGAAACCTCATCATGTCCAAAAACCGTTTCTGTTCAGGAGTCAAATTCAAAAATATCGAAAGTAGCAGATCTACAAGCTCGAAACGCAGCGCGAGCTTGTAGATCTGCTGCTTTTGATACTTTTGTGTGACGCTGTAGTATGATCAGTGGTGGAAAAAGTACTCAAATGTTTTATTTAAGTAAAAGTATCAACACTGCAATTCAGAAGTACTCCGTTACAGGTAAAAGTCCGGGATTCAAAATTTACTTGAGTAAAAGTACAAAAGTATTGGTATCAAAATGTACTTAAAGTACCAAAAGTAAAAGTACTAAAATATTTGAAAAAAGAAGATCTACAAGCTCACAACGCGTCGCATCGCGACGGGTTGTGAGCTTGTAGATCGGCTTTTTTCAAATAGCCTATGGTATAAAATAGGGCTGAAAAGTAAGTAGTAACTAAAGTTTTCAAATAATTGTAGTGGAGTAAAAGTACAATATTTGCCTCTGAAATGTAGTGGAGTGGAAGTAAAAGTATTGGAAATTACCTGAAAAAATACCTCAAAATGTTACTTAAGTACAGTACTTAAGTAAATGTACTTAGTTACTTTCCACCACTGAGTATGATCAAGTAGGCCGAAAAAAAGTTACAATATGGAGATAAGAGGTTTCTGCCCGACGACGGCAACGATATTCCACCTCACTCCTTAGCAACAGCCAGACCAGACACTGTAATCACACAATATTTGGATCAACGTTGCAATGGAGGAGTTGGACACGCCTTTCTTCTGTGCTGCTAAACACCCACAAAAAAAAACATTTTAGAATTAAAAAGACTCAATTATTTGTTTACATTTTTTACCCTAAATATATATATATCACTTCTACCACCTTTAAATTAACACATTTATTTATTTATTTTTGCTTGTGGCAAATTTGCTGTTAGTTCATGCACTAAAAATAATGCATGCATTTTAGAATGTCAGAAAGGCACAACATGTTACAATGTAGAAATATACTGACTTCCTTCAATTAAGTGCGATGTGTTTTGTCATTAAAACTGACGGTTTTTTTTTCATCCAACAGCAGTGATATTTAACATAGGAAGCCCCCCCCCCCCCAGAGAGGCCCTCTTCAAGATGACAGTGACATGATAAACTACCGCCACCAAGTCCCTGTATCAACTTACAACTATTCCATTACTTATCCTGCCTGTCAGACTGTCTGAGACGACAGGTAGGACTCCTTAGAGAGAGAGAGAGAGAGAGAGAGAGAGAGAGAGAGAGAGAGAGAGAGAGAGAGAGAGAGAGAGAGAGAGAGAGAGAGAGAGAGAGATGCAGGTGGAGCCTGGGAGGCTCAACTCACCCCCCACCCCCACATGTCTCCTTCCCTTTGTCTTGTCCCTCAGGTTACTGTGTGTGTGTGTGTGTGTGTGTGTGTGTGTGTGTGTGTGTGTGTGTGTGTGTGTGTGTGTGTGTGTGTGTGTGTGTGTGTGTGTGTGTGTGTGTGTGTGTGTGTCTGCGTGCGTGCGTGTGTGTGTGTGAGAGAGAGAGAGAGAAATGCGAGCCGTTAAAAGCCTCTCACCTTTCACAGCTCCCAGACACCTTGGCCCAGGTGAGAGGCTGCCAACTAGCCAATCAGAGGGCTGGGTTATATCCGCACCCCCCCCCCCCTCTCCTCCCAACACCCGCCGTCATCTGATGTCATCTTCAAGACCGCTTTCACCTGTCTTTTACATACACGCACACGCACACGCACACACACACACACACGCACACGCACACGCACACGCACACGCACACGCACACACACACACACACACACACACACACACACACACACACACACACACACACCTTTGACAGTTTTCATAGATGACTCTGATATGGCTGACATGAGTGACAACAGAGGGTTTCGTCTTGCAAACCTGGAAGCTAGGTGTTGAGACTGATGCCCACAATATTTTCATATAAAAGTATATCGTTGCTGTCGGGGCAGAAACCTTGTATTTCCATAATGCTTGAAACGCTACTTTTGATATTGTTTTATTTGAATCCTGAAAAGTAACAGTTTTGGACGTGTAGGCTATAAATGAGGTACGAATTGGCCTTTTATAGTGTTGCCTGTCAAACGTGCGGGACAGAGTGAAGGAATACTGTCTGTCTCCACTTTTACCTGAATGAGTCATTGAGCCATGAGAACATTTTTCTCCCCCCTTACATTTATTAATTTAGCAATATTATTTTTTAACAGATGTCACAATCTCTTGTTTATTCAGCCCACAGTAACATTGTTAAATATTAATACAAAAATGAAAATGAAGATTTTAATGAGTAGTATGGTCTCTGTCAGGTAGAAACCAAAAAAAAAACTTTTCAAAAAGTATCAAAAGTAGCAGATCTACAAGCTCAAAACACATAGCTTAGCACCGCGTTTCGAGCTTGAAGATCTGCTACTTTTGCTACTTGTGTGTGACGCTGTAGTATGATCAAGTAGGGCATTACTTTAAAAAGAAATCACACCCAGTGTGAAGTGGGCGGTGTGGTCATCACAGTGGTCATTATAGTGATGGAAGCTCACTTCCAAAAAAAAAAGGATTTTTGGAAGTGCATAATGCTATTTATAGGTTATTAATGTCATCATGTGTCTCGCTAGCCAATCACAGTGCTGAATAGAGTCAGCCAATAGAGTCAACCAATCACAGTACAGGAAAGTGGGCCAAGTGGGCCAATCACAGTGCAGGAAACTAATACTAATGAGGTGTCCCAACCCCACTTATAGGGGCGGCTACACCGCCCAACAAAAAACACAAAAAGCTAGAATATGGAGATAAGACGTTTCTGCCCGATAGCAATGATATATTGAGGTGGAGTGGACCTTGAGTCTTGTTAGAGATAAGCAGTGGTGGAAAGTAACTAAGTACATTTACTTGGAAGTACTGTACTTAAGTACATTTTTGAGGCATTTGTACTTTACTTGAGTATTTCCAATTTCCAATACTTTTACTTCTACTCCACTACATTTCAGGGGAAAACAAATTACTTTTACTCCACTACAATTATTTGAAAACTTTAGTTACTAGTTATTTTTCAGATATAAATTATTACACTATAAAACATACATTAACCACTTTAGCCCTGTTTTATACCTAGGCTATTTGAAAATAGCAGATCTACAAGCTCACAACGCGTCGCATCGCGACGCGTTGTGAGCTTGTAGATCTGCTATTTTCAAATATTTTAGTACTTTTACTTTTTTACTTTAAGTATATTTTGATGCCAATACTTTTGTACTTTTACTCAAGCAAATTTTGAATTCTGGACTTTTACTTGTAACTGAGTATTTTTATGTTGCAGTATTGGTACGTTTACTTAAGTAAAACATTTGAGTACTTTTTTCCACCACTGGAGATAAGCTAGTGGTCCAGGGCTCCAAAAAAAAGGTTGAGAACCTCCGGCTTATAGGCTCAAAACGTTGGTCTGGAAAGGTTACTTAAAGACAGACAAGGAAGCACAGTATAAAAGCACAACTCTGTTGCCACAGACTAATGTGTCAGACCAGACATTTTTCTTGGCAGCGCTCTGAAACACCACTTAGACCAACGTTCAAACCCAACATTCAACCTTTATTTAGAGGGAGGTTGAGACCCGCCAGTGGCTCTGTTTACTTAACCCAATGAGGACCTGAGGCGATTCTTAAAAATGTTTTCTAAATCCTTAAAGTTTTTTGAAAAACAAAATGTCACGATTTTTCAAAAATAGCAGATATACAAGCTCGTATATCGAGCTTGTATATCTGCTACTTTTGAATAGCCAAAGAAATCTAAAGTGACACAGATGCGTTCCAGGTCTAAATGGGAACATTTTTTTTAATTTAAAAATAGCGCGGCACTCGGTGCCACACTATGAGCTTGTATATCTGAATAGCCAAATAAATCTTAAAGTGACACAGATGCGTTCCAGGTCTCAATGGGTTAAGTAAAAGTACTACTCAATGATGTGGAAATACTCTGTCCTGCATTCATCAGTTTTTTTCGTGAGTAAAAGTACAAAAGTATTGGAAGAAAACTATTCTCAAAGTACCCAAGTTAATTGGGAATGCCCCATTCCACGAGGTTATTCTTTTGTTCAAAACGTTTTCAAAATTTGTCAAAATCGTAAAAAAATTATCCGATCTACACAACGGAATCTTTTTAGATGGAATTAGTTTTTCAGTTTTTTTTTGGTTTGTTTGTTTTTTGGAGTGGTGACCCACCACCCCCGGCCTCTCACACTTGACACTGGCAGAGTAAACATACTGCTATCAACCAATGGCGCTGATGAGAATTTGACCAAGCTAAACAGAGCGGGGATTAAGGGAAACGATATGGCTGGGTGGAATGCCGGGGGAGGATAATATTACTTTAAGGATCCAGGGTTCTTAAAAACTAGTGTGTGGAAAGTGAAAGACTGCGGCCCATCCAGTGCCGCTGGGAACCAACCCACATGACAGGAGCACCGCACCACCCCGACTCTGTATCTTTTAATAAGGGGGCCTTATTTAATAAGGGGGCCTCGGGGGGCCAAGAGGTTACATTCTATCACTGAGGTCTCCATTTGAAGAGTAAATAATATCACTGTTGAATAATGAAAGACAGGATGATTTGGACACTTAGAGACCTTATTTAATCTCACACGTACAGTATATCGTTGTTGTCGGGCAGAAAAGTCTAATCTCCATATTCTAACCTTTGGTGTTTTTTTTTCGTAAATGAATGCCCTATACTTGATCATGCTACAAGCATCAAAAGTAGCAGATCCACAAGCTTGAGAGATACCAGTGAGATTGAAAAAGGAGTGCTTGTTTTCTTCGAGTTCACCTCCCGCGCCCCCCCCCGCAGCGGGGCCAACGCGTCAAAAAACAAAAAAAAGACGTCTCGGAGGTACTGAGACTAGAGGTCCACGTGGTGACTCACTCGTCTAAGCTCGCTCGGTGGAGCCTCTCGTGGCTCGAGTCACCTTCAGGCTGCGCACCTCCGTCAGTGAAACCTTCAGTGCACCTTTTTCAATCTGACTGGTTTTCCAATCGTACTGTGACATACACATACACACACGCACACGCGCACGCGCACGCGCACGCGCACGCGCACGCGCACACACACAATTATATAGTGTTTCTGTGAATAAAAAGTATTAACAAGAGCTTGTGAATAAATATCACCAACATTGGCTTCATTGGAACACACTTTCTCTGCATCATCCTCAAATTGCAACCTCCTCAAATTAAGGGAAACGTGATTGCTTGTGAATGCTGGGTCCTGCACCATAGTGACGAATGCAACAGCAATGATACTCTGTACATGTAGGGTTGTGAGTTAACATCTCATTGTGAACAAACAAAATTATGTTTTTACGTTTTATCTTCATTTTCTCCAGAGCCTTCATCTTTATCTTCATCATCTTCCTCTTCTTCATCTCATAACAATCTCATATGGTTGGACCCCGTTGCCACTTGCAATACAAATTATTTGTATTTATTTTTGGTTTATTTTATTTTAGTAAGTTCAAAGTTGTATTTTACATTCTTTATAGGGCTGTTAAATGTTCAGTTGTTGGTAGTCATGGCTGCCAGTTCCCGCCTGAGGTTGTGTGGAAGTTCTGACTGTTCCAGATCGTAATGAATAACTGCTAGCTTGCATAACATCTTAAGACTAGGACTAAAGTCTAGGATGAAGAGGTCATCATTTACGTACCATCCTCCAAAGAGGAAGATAAGACCTCCCATGCAACAACAGCCCATCCAGTAGGACATCCCACATGGGCCTTTCCCTTTGGGCTCAACCTTATTCCAGGAGAAGGTCTCTGGATTAAATCTCCACATATCATTGAAGGTCTGCTTTAAGTATTTGCCACCAAATATGTACAGCTCTCCATTGTAAGCAAAGGCTGAATGAGCCCTGCGTCTTTCTGGAAGAAGCTGTGCAGAAGGTGTGCTCGTCCAACAGTTGGTCTCTGTGTCAAACACTCTGATGTTGTAGTAGACCCTCTCCCCATTCCAGCCCCCAAATACAAACATCTTTGTCCCAATGATGGTGGCAGAATGACTGGATGAAACACGTGATAGAGTGCCTCTGGTGTTAACTAAAGACCAGACCATTGTGGCGGTGTCCAACTTGTAGATGTCATTAGTGGGACGGGTCATTAGTGTGTGTATCCTTCCTCCAAAGACATACATGACCTTCCCCAGGACACAAGCTGAGTGGTAGCACCTCGCCACTGGAACAGTGCCAGAAACATCGGGCTTAAACCATCTGTGTGCGTCTACATCAAATGCATAAAGCACGTTACAGCAAGGATACCCTCCCCAGATGTAGATGGAATCTCCAATCAGCACAGCTGTGTGGCCATTCCTGCAGGGAACCTCAAGCGGACATTTTCCTCTTCCAGTTGACTCTGGGGCCAAATTCCTCCAGCGCAACGACACTGTGTCGAAGATGTAGACTTCAATCTGATCCCAGTTGTATATTTTAAAGGACCCTCCAAAGGAGTACACCTTGTGCCCGACTACCACAGCAGCGTGGAGGTCATTCATTTGTCGTCCTTTCAGATGTACTGTCCATTGCAACATACTAGCAGCACCACCACTGTGAATGAGTTGAGTAAATTTACATAAATTGCTAGAAGCCAATTTCAAGTTGCTAAATGATGTTTTGTCGATTTGAAAATTCATTTAAAAAGACAATTCCATCGGCTGTAATGACGATGTTGTGATGTCATTGCGTGATGACATAATCCTATATTAAAATTGGCTTAAAGGGGAGGACCACTCATTTTCAACATTGAACTATGTCTTTAATACACCTTAGAGCTGTTGTGTGGAAATAAGAAAAAAGTCCCCCCCCTCCTCTATGTTGCCTAGAACTGGATAATTGATTGAGGTCATGCAATAAGTGACATACGCAGGGTGTACTTTTGGCTGAGGGGGCGGAGCCAAAAGTACACCCTGCGTATGTCAC
>NW_027660435.1:0-20000 GCF_963280865.1 Gymnoscopelus braueri | reverse complement strand
ACACACACACACACACACACACACACACACACACACACACACACACACACACACACACATCCTACGTCTTAGTTCCACCTAATTATAAGGAGTGGGGAGGGGTTATTACTGTGGGCAAACAATGGGATTTGGGTGGAGGTGAGAGTAACACTAAGGATTTTAGGCCAGATTAACAGGGCGCTAACACGAGACCTTTACACACACACACACACACACACACACACACACACACACACACACACACACACACACACACACACACACACACACACACACACTCATGCACACACACACGCACGCACAAACACACGCACAAACACACGCACGCGCGCACACACACACACACACACACACACACACACACACACACACACACACACACACACACACACACACACACACACACACACACGTGTGTGTACACGTGTGTTTTTCCTCTAGTTTCTTTTTCTCCTCTATAGCCGGTGGTTTCATGTCAAGGACTCCCCCATTACAATGTAGTTAACTGCAGACCCCCATCTGAAAATATTTTGTGCCAGGGACCCCCATACACGATTTGTGCCATTAAATTGTTTAAAAATATAAAACGTTTTCAATTAAAAGTTTTGGAAAATAGCACTTGTACAATACAAGCTTACAGTGCGTCGCAAAACATTGTAAACTTGTTGATATACTGGGTTAAAGTGTATAAACTGATGTTGATGCTATCTTAACTAATGCTTTTGGGGACCCCTGGAACCCCCCCCCCCCAAATAAATAAATAAAATAAAATAAAAATAATAAAAACACACTCCTGGACACTTTGAGAACCACTGCTCAAGACAGAAATGAGAGAAGAGTGATGACACAGTCAGCGGTTCATTCTCAGTCAGACAGTCTTCTTGCAGTGGTAACTCAATCAAACCGCTTATCTGTCAAAATGTCACAGTACCCGTTTAAATCACCGACTAAAACGTCCCCAACACAGGAAGCAATCGACGGTAAGTAGCCGACATTGACAGACGCTGACAGTGACGCCAGTAAATGGGGCTGGGCCCCGCTCCTTGGGTTGCGTGCTGGGGGGGGGGGGGACAAGAGCAGGAGCCATGGGGTGGAAGAAGTATTCAGATGTTTTACTCAAGTAAAAGTATCAATTAATTGGCACTGATGCACAGGCATGTGTTGAGAAAAAATGTGACCGAGGAAGAGTACGAAGGTATTGGCGTTAAACATACTTAAAAAGTACCAAAGTAAACTTATTAACATTTTTCATGATGTATCGATCCTTTTTTGAAAATAGCTGATCTACAAGCACACGACGCGCCGCAAATGCGACGGGTTGTGTGCTTTGTAGATCAGCTATTTTCAAATTCCGCACTGTATAAAGTAGGGCTTAATTGGTTAATGTGTGTTTTGTAAATAATTATCTAAATCTACACTGTAAAAAAAAACTGTAAAAAAGCATGGAAATGCTGCAAATTATACAGTGAAAAACTGTAAATTAAAAAAACTATGAAAAAATGTTTAATTTACAGTGTTATTCTATAAATTAAAATAATGTGTACGTAAAAGCATTTTATAGTGTTTTTTTGTTAAAATAACAACACATCTCTGTAAATTTACAGATTATTGTAATATATACATTGAAAAACTGTAATTTGAAAAAACTATACAATATAGTAAGAATTACACCATTACAATGTAAAAAAAACATGTTATAACAGGTAGATATCTTTTTACAGAAATAAACTGTATTACGTTTTACTAATTAATATGTTATTAGTTGTCGTATATTATACATTGAATCCCTTTCAATTTCACTGAAAAATACCTAACAATTTCCTTATTTTTTACTGTAAAATCCACAATATAAGTCTGTAAATTAATGGTTTGTTTCTGCAAGATTTACATTTTAAACGTGTAAATACAACAACCATTTACTGCTGAATTAGCATAAAACTAACATTTCTGTAACATTTACAAGCAGTTGTTGTGTTTTGGACATTGAATTCCACTCAATTCCACTGACAAATACAGGTCAACTAACGCCGTTTAGCTGTAAAAGCAGCTAAGGAAACTGATTTATTTATTGTTTTCCAAAAATAAACCCTATTACAAGCTTAGGAAATACAAAGGTGTTTGCACTGCGGCCATTTTTTATTAAGAGTTTTACAGTGAAAGCAACATCTAAATACTGCTGTAAAGAGATTGACCTGAGAAAGGTAAGTTCCCTCTCTTTTCTTTTCTCCAAAGATACATTTCTCTCATTTTCATATTCAGTATTTATAGCAGATAAGTTAATATATTGTTTTATTTAGCTCAAAACAAAGATAGGAAGTATGAGTGTTGTAAAGGTGTATGCATAGTGAAATAAATCTAACCATTATCCCCCCCACAGGGATTCAGACAGACAGACAGACAGGCAAGTAAGTACAAGGATTCACTCATCTCTCTCTCTCGACAGGTTGGTAAAATATAAATGGAGTTGAATGTATCCAAAGCAGTTCCAACTTCAATTACAGTGCAGCATCATATGATAAGTTAACACACCCTCAAACATCTAGAATCTTTTAACACCTAGAATCTTTTAAATCCACTGACATCTGAGAAAACCTTGGCACTTCCAAATAGTTTGTCATTTTCTGTACAAAGTAGCACAAGGGACATCTTAAATACCTACATTTATGTCATATTACAGTACGCAAATAGGTAAATCTTTCCCCTTAATATACAGTATGTCTTTGAGTATGCCTTGAGAGAATATCCATTTCCATATAGGACCGATAATAACTTTATATTTGACGTTTAACCACTTGAGCCCCATCATCCATATTCAGGGTAGAACATTCACCAAAAATAGCAGATCTACAAGCTCACAACGCGTCAGCTTGTAGATCTGCTATTTTTGGAGAAGAGATTTGGTGTAGATTGTCGTTAAACTGAAGTGATATTGATACATTCCAAATATTATCAAAGTATTCTGCAGCACCCCTGGACTTGTGTCAGGGCACCCTAAGGTGCATGGGGACTGCCCATAAGTCCGACATCCCATTAGTCCGACCATTAGGTTTGCGTGCAGTTAGGGTTAGGGATAGGGTTAGTTATAATGGGGTCGGACTAAATGGGCTGTCGGAATAATGACACATCACCCACTTTGAGAAACACTGCTCTAACTGACCCTTGGTGTTGAGTTGGTTTTGTGCCTGTGTGTCAAATAAAAGTGTACCAATATGTGCAAAAGATGTTCCCCTTTAAGCCATATTTCCCTGATTGGACCTGTTAGGCCCAGGTCCAGGGGCCCAAAGGTCAGTGTATAGAGAGGCATGTTTCATGAACAGGCAAAGTAGGCAAATCTGAGAGCCTTAGGTTCAAGAGGGCTCATTGGAGTCCATTGATTGCCAACCCCTAAGCTTGATTTGCAAAATTCCCTACACCTGTTGAATTCCCTACACCTGCCATCTGATTACTTAGTCCACTTTTCACAGTCAGTTTGCACTCTTCAGACATTCAACACACATTCTCCACAGACACTGCACAAGGACTTTCCAGAACCGCCGATCCCCCCGGTATGCTCATATATGGGCATTATTAACCAGGGATCTCCATATACGTATGGGCATAAAAGGGACATGGACATCTCCATGTATGTGCATGAAAGGGACACAGGCAGACAGACAGATACAGAGATCTCAATATATATTGGGACACAGGCAGACAGACAGATACAGCAGTGGTTCTGAAACTTTTTTGTCTCAGGTCACCCCTGTAAATAACTTTTTCATCTAAGGCACCACTGCATTACATTGTTACTTTATAGAACCTTATTTTATATCATATTGCTACGTAAATATGTAAATCTTTCCCCTAAGATACTTTATGTGTCACAAGGAAAACTTAAGAGAATAGTAGTTTCCATTACGACAGATTGAAAATAACTTCATACTTGACAAACACTCCAGCATCCCTATTCTGGGTGGAACATTCACCCAAAATAGCAGAGTTACAAGCTCACAACGCGATTAAACCCTAGCCCCCTGTCATTAACTATAACATCATCCAGAGATGATTCTATACTGGATGTTTGTTGTTGCCCAGTCCCTTTTACACTGTAGGTAAGAAGGGCATTTGTTGTCAATATGTGTTTTGTGTTGTTCCATAAGCCAGTTTATAGTTTAGATTACTTTTTCCATGACAATGTTATCTCCTCAGTCATATGGAAATTATGCATTGTAACAGTGTTGGTTTCCTGTAAATAAAAACAGACAGTTGTGTAGTGTGTGCACATTCATTGGGTGGCTGGTTGGTTGTGGCATTTATATACTGCATGTGTGGGAGGCCCAAGCCATCTCAGACACAGAGGCCCATAGACTGTTACACAGCGAAAATAGCAGATCTACAAGCTGATTGTTGTAAGCTTAGTGATCAGGTCTAAAATAGAGATGCCAAGTTGAAAGTGGTATCTGTTTATCATCCATCCATCCTGCAGTCAAAAGGTATTGTCCTCAAAATAAAGTACAAAAGATAAAAAAAATACTTTATTATGCAGAGAGGCCCATTTCATCATTGTAATTAAATAAATACATTTTTAGGTGGTAAAAGTGTGTCTGATTACTTGATGTGCTGCTGGGGGGATTAACCTATAATAATACATAGAATGTATCATTTATACTTTGTATTAATAATCTGAATATGCAAACAAACTAGTGACTAAACCAGTCAAATACATATTTGCCTCTGAGATGTAGAGTATCATATTATGGAAATAATCAGGTCAATACTTTGGTTAATCTGTTCCATAGGCCTATAGCTGTAATTTTTTTTGTATTCTTATTGTTTGGCATTATATTAATTGTTAATCAATTGTAAATGATGGAAGGAATAGTTCCAGTTTTGCCATTACAGAATAATGTCATTTGATACATGTGCTTTGAGGCCATTTTCAATTTAATATGATTTCCATTCAATTTACATTCCTGTAAAAATAACCTCCCTCCTCTGTTCAATTAAAAAAACTGCCTCCTCAAATCACAGAGCAGAGCAATCAGAAACACCTGGGAGGTTTAG
Source organism: Gymnoscopelus braueri (assembly GCF_963280865.1). Lineage (NCBI taxonomy): Eukaryota > Metazoa > Chordata > Actinopteri > Myctophiformes > Myctophidae > Gymnoscopelus > Gymnoscopelus braueri. Next base: position 14,957 of record NW_027660435.1, on the reverse strand, counting down.
ACAGAACAAACAGAAGGAAGTAACTGGTTGCAGCCCATTCTGTGCTTAGCTTACAAGCAGTGAAGCACAGACAAGCCTAGACAACGCACCTGTTGATTTATTTTTCTTAAGAGTTTGTTTTGTCAAAACTTTAACTAACTAACTGTTAGTGAACTGTCATTCTCTTCATTTGCTGTAATATTAACACAAACAGGTGTTAATTCTGCTGACGTTTTCTCCTTCCATTCTGGATGTTTGGCAACGTTTGAGCAAGGTACAGTAAAACCCTATTTAGCTCAAAATGATCACATGCCGTTTTTGCAGCTCTAATATAGAGACTTTGCGTGGCTATATTTTGCATTGTAAAATACATAGAAACGAGTCATGCTTATTCAAATGTGAAGGCCCTGGCTGCAAGAGGACATTTACAACTTATGGATCGTTTAGAAGTCATTTTTACCGCCATCATAATGTCCCTGCATCCTCTTTTACTCCCAAAGCCACTGATATACATCTCAAATGTTCTATTTCACTATGTGACTGTCAATTTCAGACAGTGAAAGAATATATTTCACACTTAAAACAGCATTTGCTGGAGGGAAGAGTTGTGACATGTCCGGTTACTGGATGTAAAAATACATTTAATGTGAAGTCATCATTTACTGCTCATATGTCCAGGAAACACAAAGGATATACGTTTGACAGTATGCTTACAGAATCTCTACCTTCTGAATCTGCTGAGTCAGCATGTGACAATGGGAATGCTGCCCCCCAGAGCTCAAATGATGCAATTGATAGCATGGAATTACCAAATAATTTCAATGAGGCTTATCTTAGAAATATGTCTCTATTCTACCTAAAATTGCAAGGGCAACTCCTTCTTCCAGCTTCAACAATACAGACAATTGTCGAAGAGATGCAGAATGTGTATGAGTTGGGACAGGATTACACTTTAAGTAAATTACATTCACTTTTAAAAAAGGACATGTGTCTAACAGATGATGTCATTACTAAAATCAGTGACTGTGTGAAGCAGTCAGATCTGTTCTCTGTCTGTCATAAGGGACCACTGAGGACAATATATTCAAGAGGCCAGGCATTCAAAAGCATGTTTCATTATGTGGAGCCTAAAAAAATACCACTAGGAACTGATGAAAATATGATTCCACGGTTTGCTTATTATGTACCTGTGAAACAAACACTAATTGGCTTATTAGAATCAGAACTATGGAAGCATTCAGTGTCACAACAGCAATCTTGTGAAACAGACTCAGATGTTTTTAATGACGTAAGTGATGGAAAAACTTTTAAGTCCAACCCGTTCTTTATAAAAAACCCTGGATGCCTAAAATTAATTCTGTACCAAGATGCTTTTGAAATAGTCAATCCATTGGGCTCTGCAAAAAAAAAACACAAGATTCTTGCAGTCTATGTGACTCTGGCTAATTTACCTATTCATTTGAGATCCAATACTGATCACATGTCCCTTGTGCAACTTTGTATAGAAAGTGACTTGAAAACATTTAAAAGTGCTAAAGTTTTCTCAGAGCTGTTGGTGGATTTAAAAGATTTGGAAGAAAATGGAATCATTGTAGGTGGTGATACAGTAAAAGGCGCCCTGTTTAGTATTCTTGGGGATAATTTGGGTTCACACGGCATTGGTGGATTTGTTGAAAACTTCAGTAAAGCCCAGTACTTTTGCAGGTATTGTGAAATCACACTAAGAGAGTTTCAGAGTGATGACCCAAATGTTCTTGGTCCACAGCGCACACCTGAATCTTATGACACTACTGTTGGTGACCTAGAAGCAGGAGGCAGTGAGCACATCAAAGGCATAAAGGTAAACTCTGTTTTCAATGCACTAAAATCTTATCATGTATGCCAGCCAGGTCTACCACCTTGTTTAGGCCATGACATGTTTGAGGGTGTGTTATCATTTGATGTTGCACTGTACTTGAAGTATCTAATTAAGCAAAAGAAATGGCTTACTTATTCAGATTTGAACCGACGTATCAAGCAGTTCAAATACAAAGGGTCGGATGCTTTGACAAAGCCTTGTGTTGTCAACTCTAAGGTATTCAAGCTTTCAGGTCAAGCCGTCCAGAATTGGAATTTTTTACGGTTGTTGCCTGTATTAATTGGTGACAAAGTGAAAAACCCAGATGATGAAGTCTGGCAGTTAACTCTCCAGCTTAAAGATATCGTTGAATTTATATGTGCACAAAAGATTTCGTCAGCAGAGGTAGCCTATCTTGAAATTCTAATACAGGAATATTTGGATTCAAGAAAGACTTTGTTTCCTAAGAATAAACTAAAACCAAAACACCATTACCTGCGCCACTATCCGGCATTAATTTTGAAATTTGGACCCTTGATAAGATTATGGACGATGCGCTTTGAAAGTAAACACTGTTACTTTAAGAGATGTGCCAGGCATTTGAAAAACTTTAAGAACATCTGCCAAACTTTATCTGAACGACATCAGCTGTTTCATTCATATATCATAGCTCGGCCAGGATTAATTCTGCAAGTTAAAGACAGTTGTAGGTTTTATCAAAATCTCTACAGTGAGACAATTCAACATGCAGTGAGAGAGTTTTGTTTTTCAGAAAACAATACTATTGTTTCCACTGACATACTGTATAAAGGCACATCTTATAAAAAAGGGCATTTCCTTGTCTCACAAAATGATGAGTCCATGGAGTTTGGAGAACTGCTCATGATTTTAATTCAAAATGATGCAACTGTTTATTTTGTGATGGAAATCCATGAATCTCACTATTATTCTGAATACCATCTATACTCAGTGAGAAAACCGAGTACAAAGTTACAATGTCTTTACATTAATGACTTGGTAGATTTTTATCCTTTAACATCATACATTCTTAACGGGCACCAAGTCATTCCGCTGAAACACAGTGTGTTGTCGAAATAAACATTATCTAAGACACTGTGATGGAGGCCATGCACAAGAAAAAAAGAAAATGCATATACAGTGTGTGTGTACATATATGATATATATTGTCAAATTACTGTAGTCTTGTCATTAATGCTTTTGAAAAATGTAATGTTTTCTTCCCATTCCAGCAATGGAGGAGACATTCCTACACAACGCCATTACTGCGGTCCTACCTGACCTTTCAGAGGTCATTGTCAAGATTCTAGAAGAGAAATTACAGGAATTGGGGGTGGAGACATCTGATGATTTTCAGTTTCTTTCAGAAGACGATTTGCTGTCATCATTGAGGCCAATTCAAGCCCGAAAGCTCCTTGAGGCTTGGAAGCAGAAATGTAAGTAAATTATTGCATTGTAAATATGGCTTAAACTTGATTTATGTTCCATAGCACGCGCACATATACGTACACAGGAAACGTATGTCTCTGTATGTGCACATACAGTAAATTGAAATGAAGACGCACAGTAAAATGCATTAATATAAATGAAATGTATGTGTGTTTTGCAGACCAGACTCCTGAAACCAGCTGCTCAGGTAGTGGTGGTTCACCTGGATGCCCTGGTCCGTCATCTGGGGCGTCAATATCATCTGGTACACACTTTGAGTGTTTCTTTTGAAATACAGGATGCAAGTGCCAAAGTAATTCGGTGATATACAAACATTCATATTGTGTAACTTTATGTGTATGCCTTTGTATGAATGTGTTTTTCAGACCAGACTCCTGAAACCGGATGCTTAGCTAGTGCTGCTTCACCAGAATGGCCCGGTCCGTCATCTTTGGCATCAGTATCATCTGGTGCATCATCAGGACTGTCTGCATCCTGTCAGTCTTTTTCACCAAGAAGTTTATCATCAAATGATTCCATCATCTTCCGAAGTCCTGACAGAGACTGGGTGGAGAGCTTCATGATACCGTGGGATCAGTTCCCAGATGAACTTATCCACTCATTGGAGAGAGGAGAAGGACCATCAAGTAAACTGAGAAAGGAGATGATCCGGATTCTGGTCATTGCAATGAAGAAAAAATGTTCTCAGTTAGGGTCCAAGCACGCAGAGGTAGTTGCCAAAAAAATGGTGGAAAAATACCCCAAATCTCTGAAAGATGTAATAGCAGGAGATGTCCCTGGGACAGGATATGACTCTATAAAAAAACAATTGATATGTAGGATAAATAATCAGAGGCGACCTGAGATTCCCCACATGAGGAAACGAAAGCTTGGTGAATCTGATTCTGGCTCTACCACAGACGAAGTCAGTCCTGAACGAAGAGCAGCAGTCCAGGACACATATGGGTGCATCAACTGGCAGCAAAAATTATTGCCCCTAGGAGAGACCACACAGAGCCAGCTACAGAAGAAAGCTAAAATGAAGATGATGGAGGATCAGCAAACTGATGTGGATCGAGATAAAGTCAAAGGTCTAATGAAGGCGACTTTCTACACACAACGAAAAGAGGTAAACCAGGGGAAAAGCATCAAGGACCTTCTGGCAGAGTGGCCATTGTGGTTCCAGGAACTTGGCATGGTGGTCCATTTCCAGAATCTTACTGGAATTGAGCTGAAAGAGGTTTTCGGACGGAATCTGGAAGTCAAGGGAGAACGTCTCCTGAAGTACTTGAACCGCAATCCTCTAAAGATCAGCCAAAGGTACATGGACGCCCACACAAAGTACAAATTGATGAGGGGAGAGCAGGGTGGTATGTCTGATGATGTAAAAGAGATGGTGCTCCTTCTGATGGCCTACTTTAAAGAGAAAGAGGACGAAATGTTCCGTTATGTGGAGCAAACATGCCTGGCACGGGAAGTTCAGATGGACAATGTTCCCTTGACTCCAGCCATCATTGTGTGTGGTAAGTTTTTTTCTTTTTCTTTTTTCATTCTACGGTTCTGTCTATTGTGTAAAACACACATTTTAAAATCTAAAAACGTCTCAATGTGTTTGTGTTACATTTTATTTGAATATTACTTGTTTTTTTGTTTTGCTCCTTTTTTAGGGAAGTCCTGCTATTCAGCAAAACGTTATATGCTGAGTGTTGACCAAGTCATTGTACATGACAACATTCCCACCTTCGTGTCAGCAGTGTGCATGATGTTTGGAAGCTACTATTGCTTCAACATCCACTACCCATCAGCGCTGGCATCAACCCTGGAGTTTCTTCAGAGGTGTGTATTTTTTGGTTTGCTTTTTCCTGCATTTTCACTTAATTTAACTGAAAGAAAGTAGTGCTGCCTGATTAAAATCTTTGCCATATGAAGTTGCTTTAATATAATAACTTGAATAGAAAAAGGATCAACTTTTGTTTTTTCTTTACATAGCTGTTTTATAATCTATGCATTTCTTCTGTGACTGCAGGTGTATGTTCTCAATCAACCCAGAGAAAGGCACTAAAGTGGAGAGCAAAAAAGCACGTCTCAGTGTCAATCCTAGGGTGTCTACCTTGATCCAGGCTCTGTCGGACCATGAGTGGCGTGATGTTTGAATGGTAAGATTGTTGGCCACACACACACACACACACACACACACACACACACACACACACACACACACACACACACACACACACAAACACACAGTGAGATGCGTACATAGATGTACATGCATATGGTAAGTACACGCTCATTAACGGACATTTTATGTCCACACGATTAGAAAGTACACTAACATTACAGGTGCAGTTAGGTTACATTCACAATCTCATGGCACATGTCTTCACGATACAACAAGAATGTCACTCAGCAGTCTCTCCGCCATATATGGTGGCAGAGACGGTACAACACTTCGCCAGTCCTTTTGCCCAAGCTGTCAAAACCCTCCAACAACCAGTCTGGGCATGTCCCATGCTGGACCACCAGAGAAGGCATAGTTCCGAGTCCCAGTCTGCCCGGTGACAAAGTGCCCTCCGCAACCGCTCCTATGGACCTCCAGGGCCTGGAAGTCCACCCACCGCTGCTCCAACGGCGGATGGACACACCGCAGGGAAGCCGCCAGGTCCACTTGCCTCTCCCCGGCAGCTGTTCACGGGAGGGACGGTCAGGTGCCAGTCGCCGATAGACTACATCGGCAGTAGTGCCTTCCTGTTGATTGTGATCAATCACGAAGCCACAGAATTGCAAAATGCATTCTAAATCTGCACCGACTACATTAACACTCGTAGTTAGAACGGGTGTGGATGTTGGGTGATGCACGCACGCACACACAGTACTTAGATATACACACCCATTATTAATATATTTTTTCTTATATTTTCCCAGGTGTCATCCATCAACCAATGCAGATAAAGTGGAGAAGACAAACGTCGTCGTCGTCCCCCCCCCCCACGTGAAACTTGACTCCAGGAACCTTTAAACTTTAATATGCAGTGCACACAGATGTGTCTTCACACACACACACACACTGCACCACCGCCCTCCAATCTTTTTTTTGTTTTTTTGTTTTTGGATTTGATGTACACAAAAGTATATGCTAGGGTTTAAGTTTATAACATTTTTGTTTATACAACTTGTTGTAATTTGACACTTAAATAAAATTGAAAAATTGAATTGAAAGTACATGTAAGACATGTTTAGGAGCTTGCCCTCCTTTTTTGATATACTTTTTATTTGTCTTCGTACAAGCAGTCTAAATGTTCTGGGAAAAATGTCTTGCTAATTAGGTGGAGAGACAGTCAGACCCCATGTTACTGATACACTATAATAATCAGAATTTAATCATCAGAATTTACAGCACCTATCTTTAAGACCTTGTAAGGAATGATGTTATTCCTAGCCTATATTGTAGGCTACATTACAACATTTTCACAATTTGTAAGTACATAAAATGTATATGTTTATAGCAGTTCAAGCTCATTCTTGAAAATAAAGTTATTGCAGTATTTACAATTTGTTTTCACTGTGTCATTAATACAACTTTTACAGTTGAGCACTGTTATTGAATTGAATGGAACTAAATGTACAATAAGCGACAGCGGCATGTAAATATGAATGAATTAATTGGTGTAAAAGCACCCTGATAATGCAATTTCTGCAGAATAAAGCTATTGTATTTACCACTCTAAATACAGCTGCATGTAAAGGTTACTATATTTACCACTATAAAAACAAAAATTTGCTGCGAAAAAAAAGTTTATTTTAACTATTTGCAGGAAAAAAATGTTAATTGAGACATTTTATAATGCAGCTTTTACAGATAAAAAATGTTATTTGTAATTTAATGGGATTTCATGTAAAATCTACAAGAACTTTATGTAAAAGTTACTGTATTTACCACTATAAAATCTAAAATTTCTTAGAAAAAAAAGTTAATTGAGACATTTTATAATGCAAAATCTACAACAACTGCATGTAAAAGCTACTTAATAATTGGTTGAATTAAGCAGAAAAGGCTTGTTGTATTTACTGGTTAATAATGTAAAATAAAACCGTTTTATACTGTAAAATGATTTTACAGGATTGTGTTGTAAAGTAGTTACAAAGTTTTTCTGTATTTTTAACAAAATTTAAATGGCAACCCGGCTGCCAGTATTTTCCTGTTTTTTTACATTTTTTTTTTTTACAGTGTATAAAGTAACTAGTAACTAAAGTTAATTCGAATAATCGTAATGGAGTAAAAAAAAATTACACTATTTGCCTCTGAGACGTAATGGAGTAGAAGTATAAAGTATTGAAAGATGGGACTCATTCAAGTAAAGTAAAAGTACCACACAATTGTACTTAAGCACGGTACTTGAGTAAATATCCTTAGTTACTTTCCACCACTGCTGCTGGGAGGACAAAAGCAGGACGTTGTTTTCGGGCAGAAACCTCGTATCTCCATAATTTCAACTTTTATTCCCCTTCACTCTCTTTTTAAATGGCAAGACAAGGCAACTTTATCTGTACGGCACATTTCAACAACACTGTGCTTTACACAGAACATCACGCAAAGGAAACACAATTATACGATGACATTAGAATGCATAAAACAAAAGAAGTAAAGATACAATTAGAGCAGAAGAGAAAAAAAGAAAAGTAACTCAATCAAAGGCGGCGAAAGGTCTTACATAATACAAAAGGTCACAGTGGTGGAAAGTAACTAACTACATTTACTTAAGTACTGTACTTAAGTACAATTTTGAGGTATTTGTACTTTACTTGAGTATTTCCAATTTCCAATACTTTTACTTCTACTCCACTACATCTCAGAGGCAAATATTGTACTTTTACTCCACTACAATTATTTGAAAACTTTAGTTACTAGTTACTTTGCAGATATAAATTATTTCATTATAAAACATGCATTAACCACTTTAGCCCTATTTCATACCTAGGCTATTTGAAAATAGCCGATCTACAAGCTCACAACGCGTCGCATCGCGACGCGTTGTGAGCTTGTAGATCTGCTATTTTCAAATATGTTAGTACTTTTGCTTTGGTACTTTAAGTACATTTTGATGCCAATACTTTGGTACTTTTACTCAAGTGAATTTTGAATTCTGGACTTTTACTTGTAACAGAGTAATTCTACATTGCAGTATTGATACTTTTACTTAAGTAAAGCATTTGAGTACTTTTCCCACCACTGTACATGATACAAAAGGGACCGGTCTTTGGACATACACGGTTTCCACCCGACGGCGCGTACGAGGTGCAGGTGAATGCGTGGGCCGTGTGAGCGAGGGAGCGGTGACAAAGAGAGAGGGCTCCAGTTACACCTCAGAGAGAGAGAGAGAGAGAGAGAGAGAGGTGGTCCTGGCGGGGGGGTCTGCGTGGGACAAAGGAGCACGGAGCATGTGACACAGACACTAAACGAGACCTGGGCTATAACACAGGACAATGGCGAGCAAACAAAAGACCCGGCTGGTCAGTTTGCACCGCTGAATTCTCAGTCGTCGGCAGTGGTGGAAAAAGTACTCAAATTCTTTACTTAAGTAAAAGTACCAATACTGCAATATAAAAATACTCTGTTACAAGTAAAAGTCCAAAATTAAAAATGGACTTGAGTAAAAGTACAAAAGTATTGGCATCAAAATGTACTTAAAGTACCAAAAGTAAAAGTACTAAATATTTGAAAATAGCCGATCTACAAGCTCACAACGCGTCGCGGTGCGACGCGTTGTGAGCTTGTAGATCTGCTATTTTCAAATAGCCTATGTATAAAATAGGGCTAAAGTGGTTAATGTATGTTTCATTATATCATAGCTTATATCTGAAAAGTAACTAGTAACTAAAGTTTTCAAATAATTGTGGAGTGGAGTAAAAGTACAATATTTGCCTCTGAGATGTAGTGGAGTAGAAGTAAAAGTATTGGAAATTGGAAATACTCAAGTAAAGTACAAATACCTCAAAATTGTACTTAAGTACAGTACTTAAGTAAATGTACTTAGTTACTTTCCACCACTGCTGGTCAGTTTGCACCGCTGAATTCTCAGTCGTCGGGCATAATAGTCCAGTGTTTTTCCCCAAACAGTGAGCACATCTTTTGGGTCTCGGACCCACTTTTATGGGTCGCCAGTAAATATCCCTTAAATATCCCTTATCCCTTAAAAATAGCAACATTTGTCAAAAAAAAAAATCGACGACATTCTATTAAAAAAATAAGTAAAGCAGATATTTCCACTAGTTTGGGCCACGGCTAAAATGTTTGGGAACCAATGCATGGCATAGACGCACGCACGCACGCAAACACACACACACACACACAATTCAATTCAATTCAAAGGGCTTTATTGGCATGAGAAAACATACGTTTACATTGCCAAAGCAGAAAGCATAATACAACAATACAGCAATACAATCAAAACAAAAAATATGTACATTTGAAAGTCAGAATCTTCAATAGATCAATTTCTATGTACCAAGATCACTGGGTGCAGGTATAGTGCCGGAATATACACAATGATTAGTCTTTAGGGTGGTTGTGTTCCGTTTGATATCCTTTTCCTATCACAGCAACTCACGAATCTTGCTGCTGTGTTTGCACATTGTTGTACTTCGCCCAGCAGATATGGGAGTTTTTTGTCATTGGTCATGTTTTCAAAATCTCCGTGTGTGGTTGTAATCTGTGGGAAGTATGTGTCTCTGATGTCTTGGTACAATGGACAGACGCACACACACATACACACACACACACACTCACACACACACACACACACACACACACTCACACACACACACACACACACACACACACACACACACACACACACACACACACACACACACACACACACACACACACAGACGCACGCACGCAGGCACACACACACACACGCACGCATGCACACACACACACACGCACACACGTTTGTATTATACTACTGTGAAGACGGAAACAATTTCATTTACAGTAAATGTCATTTTTACGTTTTGTGGGTCACGTGTCGCTCTGCAACACTTGAGCTTGTACCTGAACACTTTCCTAATTGCATGAGCACCAAACTCCCCAAATGATTTGAGTTTTATAGTTTTTAAACCGTAAAATAACCCATTTCGTTTTGTGAGGACCAGAACATTTTTTCCCCCTCACAATGTTGTTATTGTCAAATGTTACAGAAACAGAGGAATAGCCAAAACAACAGGAAGAGAGAAAAGAGCGGAAGGGAGAGGGTTGGAGAGGAGGGGTTGGTATAGAAAGCATAGGATAAGACAAGAGGTCAATGGATTGCGGTGGGCCATTGTTTGGGGGAGGTCGGAGGTTAAGGCCGGGTCACTTCCTGTCAACAAATAGCTGAGTAAAGCACATACCCTCACATACAATCGGCATCATCTTGACACATTTCATCACAAACACAACACAATGCGTGTGGAGCAGGCCAAGGACCCCCTTGCTGAGAGAGAGCTGAAGCAGGGACCCTCTCTATATTGTAAAAATTTAAATTGTGTTTCAGATTAAACTATTCTTTTTACTGCTTTTTTTTCTCTCTACACCTACCTCTTTGCCAAAAATAGCCGATCTACACGCTCACAACCAGGGGCGTCAGTGTTTGTATTGTGTTATAGGTATAATGCATATTTTTCTATGCATTTCGGGAGTTTTGGGGGGTTTGACCCCCAATTTTTTTTTCAACAGGTTAGTTGTCCCTTATTTTAATCTCTGAGAGTTGGCAACCCTAACCTTGCCATACCTTAGCTTTTGCTGCAACTGACGCCACTTAAAGGTTTAATGACGTTCACTTTTACACCACATTCAAAGTCTTTGTCCTGGTCTTTCAAAAGTGTACAAAATGTTTTAAGTGAAAATTCCATTCCAGTGATCCATGGCAGGTGTTTTTCTCTCACATTTCTAAAGCCTTTTCAACTGCAATGAAAAAAGAAATCTTTGCCTGCGGGTGTCGCTGGTGAGGGATTTTGCCTGTCAATCATCGCCTCTGCTCCGCCCCCCTCAAAGGAAAGGATAGGGGAGGGGAGGGGCGAGGAGGAGAGTGGGCGGGATTAATCGACTGTGACCTCACTGTCGAAGGGCCAAGCTCAGATTACTTTTCAGCCTAATTATTCAGAAAACCCCAGACCACAGAAAATCCACTGAATGTTCTAAGTTCAGGTTTTTTGGGTGTAATTGAGGTCATAAAACCCCAAATAAAACATTGAAAATGAATGTCATGATACCTTTAACTGTAGACGCCACTGTAGATCTGCTATTTTTGGCTAAAGTTCTCCTCAGAATATGGATGCTATAGGGTTAATGTAAAAGAAAAATCCTTTCACAAAAGAATTTGGTGGACCCCCTGTAGTAACTCTGAGGACCCCCTAGGGGTCCCGGACCCCCTGTTGAAGACCTCTAGTGTGGAGGGTTAACTAGCATAATGTCAAAACTGTGAGAGAAAAAGGGGTAAACATAATTGGCTACTCTATTGTTAAATAAAAGTAAATACAAAAATAAAAAAAGCTTGAAGATCAGCTCTCTTCGATCTACAAGCTCACAATGCGTAAGTCGCATTTTATGTATTTACACATTTTATACATTATCGCATTTTATACATTCTAAAACTTGTGAAATGGGACATTCTGCATAATGAGTACGTTCTATTATTCGTACTTACATTTTTATCCCTCGATTTTGTAACCCTTTTTTTCACCCGGTGCCAATTCTCTAAGTGATCCTGGGCACTACACCCCCCCCACCAGCCGAGGGAGCCCAGGGCCGAGCTCATGCCTCCTTCAATGCATGAGAGCCAACTGACCTTCTTGTCACCTGACAGGAGGGAGTTTCCCTGGTAGGACGTAGCGCGTGGAAGGAACACGTTATTCCAACCAGTTCCTTTCCCCTCCATCAGGCGCCCCGGCTGACCAGGGGGAGGCAGTATAGTGACCAGGATTATTACATGTTTTTGTAAGGGTATTAACTACCCTGGGAGACACGGGGAGAACATATTATTCGTACTTTAAAGGGATATTTCACTTTTAAAAAAAGTGGGTCATTTTATCATCTACTCAGGCTTTTGTGAACACCCCAGACAGTTTTTAAGTTGCTCAATTCAGTATTTTGATATTTGATATTCATTTTATCAGACACACCCCCTTCCTATAAACCCATTATAACTTCAAACTCCATTTTAACCATGTTAGATTCATCGAAAACACCGGTCCTTGGTTTTGGTGACTCATACTGCCCTCCTGATACGTGAGGGGGCCATGTTTTTTTGTTTACTTTTTAAATTTATTTAATTTAATTGTTTTATTGTATATATATATATTTTTTTTTTGTCAAAATAAATGAAAGAATTATTGAAAAAAATACGGCCTCCTCGCGCATCAGGAGGGCAGTAGGAGTCACTAGAACCAAGCACGGGTGTTTTCAATGAATCTATCATGGTTAAAATGGAGTTTGAAGTTACAATGGGTTTGTATAGGAAGGGGTCGTGTCTGATACAATTAATATCAAATATCTAAATACTGAATCAAGCAACTTAAAAACTGCTCCCAAAAGCATGAGTAGACGATGAAATGACCCCCAAAATTTTTAAAGTGAAATATCCCTTTAAGTACATTTTTAATTCCGGACTTGTAGGCCTACTTGTGCAGTATTGATACTTTTACTTAAGTAAAATATTTTGAGTACTTTCTCCACGACATCTTATAAGTGAAGTTTTCATTCATGTTATAAGTGAAGTTTTCATTCATGTCATGCTCTGATGATGACACATGAATTCAGGCCGGCCCCGGCAGAACCTGAGCTCCCATGGGGATTCCATCCTGCTGTCAGTCCAGTCAGTCAGTCAGTGTGTTCCCATGGGAGCCAGATGGTTCCACGTTATGAGGAAAAGCTCTTCATGTTGTCGGCTCCCTGAGCGTGAAACAGCCCTGCAGACAGTCAGAGGAGGGCTTTGAAACCAGAGCACTTTAGTTACCACGTCCTCCTCATGGGTTCTGTGGCTGTTGTCAGCCACACAGAAGACCATGATGAGTCTATTGGAAAGGCTCTGGATTACGTTCTGCTGCTGTCAGGGTGGAAACCTCATCATGTCCCAAAACTGTTCCTTCAAAAACTGTAGCCGATCTACAAGCTGTTGTGAGCTTGTAGGTCGGCTATTTTCGCTGCTTTTGTTTCGACACTCTTGATATGAGGATGAACTTTATAAAAAAAGGAAAAAAAACATAAATTGTTGAAATGTGCAGATAAGAGGTTTCTGCCCGACAGCGACAATTACCTTCTTCTGTTCTGCTCTCTCTCTCTTTCTCTCTCTCTCTCTTTCACTTTCTTTCTCTCTCTCTCTCTCTGTCTGTCTTGTCTTCTCTCTCTCTCCCACCCCCCCATTTGTGTCTCTGTCTCTTTTGTGTGAGAACATGTTCTTATTATCTCTGACAGGCCGATAGGCGGAGATTATGTTTCCTTCCTGTCTGTCTGTCTGTCTGTCTGTCTGTCTGTCTGTCTGTCTGTCTGTCTGTCTGTCTGTCTGTCTGTCTGTCTGTCTGTCTGTCTGCCTCTGGACCGATTGCCGCCAAACTGTCAATGTACGCTGCCACTAGACCAAGGAAGATATTCCTTGGTCCCATGGTGGCGCTATACCAGGCCGCTTTATACCTTTTGGTAAAGCGGCCTACAATACAAAGGTCATACAATAAAATAAAATAAACTTCCATGCATCCTGGATTCCCGGCATGGATCATGACACAACTCCCCAGTTAGGCCATCCAGACATTTTTCACTTTGTGTTTTCTTCAAAACAGACTTCTTGCTTTTACTCCTACTACAGATTTTGTCTAAAACTCACACAAATCAGTACTCATTATCTCTGGATTGATGTAATGACCCTAACCCTGATGTAATGACCCTAACCCTGATGTAATGACCCTAACCCTGATGTTTCATGTTCCATTCCGATCGACCACAACTTTGAATCACACATCTATCTCCAGTAAACAGAGCCAAAAGTGATTTGCTTTTGCTGAAACGTAGGTCATTACGACGCCATCAAGGCACCGACAAAACACATTTTAGTCGACTAAATCAACTGCAGATTTAGTCGACTATAATCTTATGATTTTAGTCGACTAAAACTAGACTAACAGTAAAACATTTCAGATGACTAAAATATGACTAAAACGAAATGGAATTTTATTCAAAAGACTATGACTATAACTAAATCAACACTGTAAGTAGAAGGATGCTGCTAGGCATTGTGGTCTATATGTAAAACCACAGAATAGTTTGAGAACCAAACATAATAACCGGCAACCTCAGGGGGCCTGGATCGCATGGCACTGTATTTGTACAGACATGCAATGTATTTGCTCTACTGTCATTCTTAACAACTTAACTATATACTTAGTTGACCGGGTGCCCCCAGGGCTCTGTACTTGGTCCGCTCCTTTCTTTTCTCCCCTCTACACTATACTGTAGCTCTTCACCGAAAAAGCCAATTTACAGCCGACCCAATTTCTAGAGGTTAGATCTGCTATTTTTGCCAAAATGTTCGAGTTTTTCCCCAGAATAGAGACGCTACGGTTCAAGTGGTTAACTACACTATATAATCTAATGTAATACCAATTATAGTATAGTATAGTAATAAACAGGAAAAATGCAACAACACAAAAACGCTTAAAA
>NW_027660436.1:15000-37476 GCF_963280865.1 Gymnoscopelus braueri | reverse complement strand
GCCAAGAAGCCCCGGGCAGAACTCTGGTTCTCTGCAGCAGAGGGTCCGAGCGTCATCGGCCCCCACTACACCCCTCACTACACTGTCCTCTCCACGGGCTCTGTGACTGTATGCTGCAAACAGAGCTTACACACCGTACCAATGCACAATGTTCCTTTTAACCCATTGAGACCTGAAGCCGATTCTACATGTCTCCTAAATCTCAACAGTTTTCTGAAAAACGTATGTTTCTATATCAGTGGTGCTCAATATTTTTCATGTCAAGGACCCCAGAAGCAACGATTTGAGTTAAAAATGTTCGCTTTAAAAATATATATATTCAAAGATTTGCACACATTTTCACGATTTTTCAAAAATAGCAGATCTACAAGCTCGTAGCGCGGCACTCGGTGCCGCGCTATGAGCTTGTATATCTGCTATTTTTGAATAGCCCAAAGTGTAAAATAATGCTTTTTAGCTCAAATCAAAAAATGACACAGTTCCAGGTCTTAATGGGTTAACTCATTAACACCGGGAACGCATCTGTGTGTCATTTTAACATTTCTTTGGGCTATTGAAAAATAGCAGATATACAAGCTCGTAGCGCAGCACCGAGTGCCGCGCTACGAGCTTGTAGATCTGCAATTTCGTGAAAATGTTTGCAAATCTTTGAATGATTATATCTTTTTTTTTTTAACGAACATTTGTAAGTCAAATCTTTGCTTCTGGGGAAGCAGTTTTTTTTTTTAAACTTTTTTTGTGGTGCTCTAACGTTTTCATGTCAAGGACCCCCCCCCCCCCCAAAATTATATACATATGTATATGAAATATGTTGTTCCAGGGACCCTCCAGAAGCAAAGATTTGAGTTACAAAATATTTGCTTTAAATATGATATATTCAAAGATTTGCACAAATCTTCACGGCCTTTTCAAAAATAGAAGATCTACAAGCCCATAGGGCGGCACTCGGTGCCGCGCTATGAGCTTGTAGATCTGCTATTTTTGAATAGCCCAAAGACATCTTAAAACGAGACACAGGTGCGTTCCCGGTCTTAATGGGTTAACTCTGAGAGGGTACAAATGGAACCACATGGACCCGTAAGGGTCTCTGAGTTACAGATGGAACGCACCAACACTGAAGATTTCTGCTGAGACTAAATTTAGGAATGAAGGACTGAGTCATAAATGAGTCAACTGAAATTTAAATTAAATCTGAACTTCATGTAAATGAGCAAAAAAAGAAAACAGGAGTGAAATGCGTGACTAAGCAACTGAAATAAGAATCATTTTCCATCTTTTCTGCTGTTGCTATGCTGGGCCCGTTGTCAACAATCAGTAGATTGACACATACGCTACTTAACACATTCTCTGGCAGGTATTAATTAATTAATTCATCCGCTACTGTCAGCGGCTTTTTACCTTATTTTGACGATCAAGCCACGCTATATATATTTTTTAAATTGACGTAGATCTACATCAATGGCAGGGAATGTGTTAATCGAATGCAGTTTCCATCCTGGTATATTTAGAAAATACTGGCACATAACAGTAGATTTAAAGTTCTCTGTTGGAAATCATCAATCTGTGTGCTAAATCATTAAAGGGACAACACCATGAATTTCTTTTTTTTTTGTGGGGGGGGGGGGTATTTTTGGGGCTCCCCAGTGTCTCTTGTACCCCCAAAAAATATATTTTTTTAAAATCAGTCATTCATTCTCATTTCAGAGATTTCAGAATGGGCGTGTCTGAACAGGCCATTTCAGAATGGCAATGCAAGTGACATCACAGACAGAATGCTCAGTAGCCCCCCCCTGCCCAAGAGGACGTTTTGGTATTGCAGCTGAAAGTGCTGTATAAGCCAGAGACAATTGACTTGGGATGAGTATATCTGAGTGATGATTTAGGCTCAAACCTTTTGAAAAAGGTTTGAGGGACATACACCATATGATATTAAATATCAAATATATTTTTTAAATTCATGGTGTAGATCCTTTAAAAGTACTTTATATCCCTGATCTGCCCCGTACTGTAATAATAATAATAATAATAAACTTTATTTGTATAGCACCTTTCATGACATGAAATGCAGCTCAAAGTGCTTTACAGAGCAAGAATACAATTACAGTTAGAACCAATTTAACAATAAAGCAAACAAAAATAAAATAAAATAAAATAAAAGCAAAGGCAAAAGCAAAGGCATAAAACAACATTAAAATAGGGAATACAGTGAGGAATTAAAATCAACCAAAGAATCAGCTAAAAGCAAGAGTGAAGTAATAGGTCTTGAGCTGTGCTTTAAGCTATCGACAGAGGCTGCCTGTCTTAAGTGTAATGGGAGTTTATTCCACACTGTCGGTCCGTAAAAGCAGAATGCTGCTTCACCGTATTTTTTATATGTCATTGTAGGCACCTCGAGCAGGTCAGCACTTGAAGACCTGAGGGCCCGGTTTGGAACATATCTCTCTAGGCAGTCAGAGATGTACGAAGGTGCCAGACCATTTAGAGCTTTATAAACTATTAAAAGAATTTTAAAATCAATCCTAAAAACAACCGGGAGCCAGTGTAGTGAAGCTAGAACTGGAGTGATATGTTCTCTCATCCTGGTTTTAGTTAAAATTCTGGCTGCCGCATTTTGAACAAGTTGTAATCTGTCAGTTGTTTTCTTTGGCAGGCCAGAGTAGAGTGCGTTGCAGTAATCAAGCCGAGAGAAAACAAAAGCGTGGATCAGCGTTTTTGCATCGTCTAACGACAGATAGTCTCTAATTCGCGCAATATTTCTAAGATGAAAGAAAGCAATCTTGGTGACATGATTAATGTGTGTATTGAAATTCAATTCAGAATCGATAATAACCCCCAGGTTCTTTACTGTGGTGTTACTTTCTACAGCCAGGTTACCAAGTCTACTTGTTATTGATTCTCTCTGCTCACTGGAACCAATTATGAGAACTTCTGTTTTATCCTCATTTAGCTTAAGAAAGTTCTCACTCATCCAGCATTTTATACTGGACAGACAGGTCAACAATGGGTCTAGAGCGCAGGGGTCGTCTGGAGCTACTGAAAGATACAGCTGGGTATCATCAGCATAGAAATGGAAGTTCACTCCGTGATCGGCGATGAGTTCTCCCAGCGGTAGTATATACAGGGAGAACAATAAGGGACCCAGAATTGAGCCCTGTAGAATACCAGAACAGATGTTGTGTTTGTCTGTGTTTGTAGACACACAGTAATAGTGCTTTACCTGTAGCATTAAGGCCAGGTTTATGAGGCGCTTTTCAACAAGGCAATCCAAAGTGATTCACACAAAGCCATTACAGAGCATTAAGACAGCGCTAAAGAAACATTATAAAAGACATCTGAATACTATTAACCCATTAAGACCGGGAACACATCTGCGTCATTTTAAGATTTCTTTCTGCTATTCAAAAAATAGCAAATATACAAGCTCATAGCGCGGCACCGAGTGCCACGCTATGAGCTTGTAGATCTGCTATTTTTAGAAAAATCTTGGAAACTTTGTGCAAAACTTAAAGACAAACATTTGTATCTCCGATCTGTGCTTCTGGTGGTGGGGGTCCCTGGAACAACATATTTTGAGGTGGGGGTCCGCGGCCAAATACATATCATTTTGGGTGGTGCTTGACATGGAGAAGTTTGAGAACCACTCATATAGCGACATACGTTTTTCAGAACATTTTTAGGATTTAGAAGACATTTGTAGGATCCCCCTGAAGCAAAGATTTGAGTTACAAATGTTTGCTTTAAAAAATATATATATATATTCAAAGATTTGCACACATTTTCACGATTAAAAATAAAAATCTGATATACAAGCTTGTAGATCTGATATTTAAAGACATTCTTTCCCGGTCTAGATGGGTTAAAAGTAGTTGCTATGGACATGAACCTTAGAGTCCCTATTCAGGGGCCAACCAACGTTTGGCACAAAATAAATTGCCAAAATTGCAATGCAGAACAAAGAACAAAACTCAATAAAAAGGCAGCAGCAATCAGGAAGGTGTTTAGCTTTGATTGAAAAGAGCTGAGCGTTGTAGCAGAGCTGCACTTCTCTGGGACTTTGTATCCAGATATGAGGTGAGGAGACCCTGAAAACTGATATATATATATATAGCCTACCAGATATGAGGTGAGGAGACCCTGAAAACTGATATATATATATATATATATATATATATAGCCTACCAGATATGAGGTGAGGAGACCCTGAAAACTGATATATATATATATATATATATATATATATAGCCTACCAGATATGAGGTGAGGAGATATGAGGTTATGAGGTGAGGAGAGCCTGAAAACAGACAAGATGCTTCTCTACATTTTTGTTCTGATTCTTGTCCAAGACAGCATCTGAATCAACTGCAACCAGATATAATGTACTCAGTGGTGTAAAGTAACTAAGTACATGTACTCAAGTACTGTGCTTAAAGGTAGGGTAAGTGATATTTTTTGGTTAAAACAAAAAGTATTTTGTTAAAAGGTTAAAATACTATATTCTGATAGTAATCATTGCTATAGAGTGTTTGTTCAGTAACAGATGTCTCCCTGAGTCTCCAGCTCTTTAATAAACAGAAAATAATTGTTTTCGATAGGTGTCAAAATCTCAGCCAATCAGGAGAAAGTACCAATTTTTAAGCTTAATTTGTATAGTGTTCCAGTTCCAATTTTGTGTCTGCTCATTTCTTTGTGTCATCACTTCCAATTTCACTTGTTTAATCTGTATCCTGATTGAGTTCTCTGTCCTGGTTGGATAAAATTGGAAATGAAACTGAAACTGAAACGAAAATGTATTTTCTGTATAATAAAGAGGTGGAGAGACAAGGAGACTCCTTTTACTGAACAAACACTCTATAGCAATGAGTACTATCAGAATATAGAGCTATTTAACAATTATTTTAACCAACGCAAATCACTTACCCTACCTTTAAGTACACTTTTGAGGTATTTTCTTTACTTTTTTTGAGTATTTCCAATTTTCTGTACTTTTACTTCTACACCACTACATCTCAGAGGCAGATTATTGTACTTATTACTCCACTACAATTATTTGAAAACTTTAGTCAGTAGTTACTTTGTAGATTTTGATTATTATTAGAAAACATATATCAACCACTTCAGCCCTATATATACTTTGGCTATTTGAAAATAGCCGATCTACAAGCTCACAACGAGTCACGATGCAACGCATTGTGAGCTTGTAGATCTGCTATTTTCAAAAGCTTTTTATACATTTGAAAGCTTGTGAAATGGGACATTTCTGCATAATGAGTACTTCCTACTTTTGGTATACTTTAAGTACATTTTGATACAAATACTTTTGTACTTTTACTCAAGTAAATTTAGAATTCCTGACTCTTATTTGTAACAGAGTATTTCTACATTGCGGTATTGATACTTTCGTTGAGGTAAAAGATGCGAGTACTTTCTGCACCACTGAATGTAATACTACAGTTCACACATGAAATAGGCTTGGCTGAGGACACACACACACACACACACACACACACACACACACACACACACACACACACACACACACACACACACACACACACACACACACACACACACACACACACACACACACACACACACACACACACACACACACACACACACACACACACACACACACACATCCCTGAATGGGTCCATCTGTCTCCCTAGGTGACTTTAGGGTGCTCTTCTCGCACCATAGGGCCTGCATGGATCTGACCCCAATGTCCAGTTTGTGTGAACACTGTGTACCGTACGAACTGTACAACACACTGTACCCATGGGTCTACTACAGTGGTGGAAAGTAACTCAGTACATTTACTTAAGTACTGTACTTAAGTACAATGTTAAGGTATTTGTACTTTACTTGAGTATTTCCAATTTCCAATGCTTTTACTTCTACTCCACTACATCTCAGAGGCAAATATTTTACTTTTACTCCATTACAATTATTTGAAAACTTTAGTTAGTGTGGTTGCCTGAATGGGCAACCAGACTATAGTAATAGATAATCTTTCTTTCTAGATAAACTTTATTTTGCCGCGCATCTCCTCCCACAGTTTATTTTTCCCAATTTAGTGCCATATGTCAAAATGACCGGCCTCACCGGGAATCGATGGCTATCATTTTGCTAAGAGATTGGTTACATACTTTAATTTATATTGATTTATTAGTGCATTAAATCCACTTTAATGGGAAAATGAAAAAACTCCCATTCAAGTATTTTTTTCTCAGAAACCGTAATGGCTAGAGTTACAACACTTGGAGGGGAGGTTTATAGTTTATTGCTAAATTATAATTAAAAAAAATTACACCAGTCAGCCTCATGGTGGCGCTATAACAGTCCACTTTACGTTTTGGCCTATAACTCTTGAACCGTAGGTTGTAGAATACAAATCTTTTTCCATAGATTCCTTGGGTCAAGACGCAACTCCCCATATAGGCCACGCCCATTTGCGTCAGGATAGATTTTCCGCCATTTTGAATTTTCTTCAAAATACACTTTTAGCTCCTCCTCCCACATATTTTCATAAAAATCGGTACACATGATCTCTGAACCCATGCGATAAACATATCCAAACGGCATTTTGATAGTCCTTACCGTTCGTCCGTAAATGGCTTCCAAAGTTAGCGGGAGGGGCCCGTTTTACAAAAAATGCCAGAAATCACGAACGAAACGTCCGGTCAATCCCAAATTTGAATCACATGTCGAGGTGGTTTACTCAACAAAACCCCAAAAGCCTTTCCATTTTGATCCATAGGGGGCGCCACAAATGCACAAAACGTAACCGTTTGATGCAAAAACAAGATTTTTGGGGGGATCAATCCTCTCAAAATGAAATAAAAGCGATATCTGGAGTGACGTGATTGGCCTGTTACATTTGTGGGAGGTGCCTATTTATTTAGTGGGAGGGGCCTATTTCCTAAATTCAAAACGGCACGTATCACGAAGGCAGCATCCGATCGGCACCCAATTCGAATGGCACGTCGTGCGGCCTCCGACGGTATTCCTCCCGGCGTATCCCTCGAGTCCCGGCGGCCGCGACCGGCGTCGGCGCAACCACACTTTGCAATTTCCCAGAATTGCGACGCGTCTAGTTGCTAGTTACTTTGTAGATATAAATTATGATATTATGAAACACACATTAACCGCTTTAGCCCTATTTTATACCTACAAGCTCACAACGCACATCGCGACGCGTTTGTCGATAGGCTATTTTCAAACATTTCAGTACTTTCCCTTTTAGTACTTTAAGTACATTTTGATGCCAATACTTTTGTACTTTTACTCAAGTAAATTTTTTATTCTGGACTTTTACTTGTAACAGAGTATTTCGATATTGCAGTATCGGTACTTAAGAGGAATTTGAGTGCTTTTTCCACCACTGGTCTACTGTAATAGGCGGTCTCTCTCCTGTATGGCTCATCCTGTATGTACCATGGGGCATACAGATGGCATCAGGTGAAAACGCTAATGTAAAAGGCTAAATTATGAAAATGGCCCCGGGGCATTTTAATATTAGGTACACTACAGTACTGATGATTGCTTGGTATCCGCGCCTGAGTACGACTGCCTTCCCTTCCCTCCTGCTCCTCAGCTGCTCAGCCTTTCTCCTGGTTGGTAATGGTGTTCTGTGCCCAAGTACACTTGAGTCAGCCCCCCCTCATTGGGGATAGGGGGGGGGAAATAATTTGAGCGCGCTCACACACGCACGCACGCACGCACGCACGCACACATGCACACACACGCGCACGCGCACACGCACACGCACGCACACGCGAGCAGGCACGTGCACACATAGACATGAAAGGGCCCTTTTACCCATCGGTAAAAAAGTGCCCTCTTCAGACTAAAAAAAAGAAAATCTATTACCCCCCCAAAAAATAAACCTCAACTGCTCCTAGCGGTCTAACGGTAAGGCCGACGGACATGGCAGTGGATGTGTTGGATGCAACTCAAAGTGCAAATGTGTTTGACTTTCCTAGCCCGTGTTATTAAAGAAAAACGGGCGACAATGGCCAAAACTTAATCGAAAATCTGCGCTTGAAAATCGTAAAAAGTGTCCGTTTTCAAGACGTGTTGGCCATTATCTCTGGAACGGAAGGTCCAATCTGCTCAGTTCAAATGTTGTTGGATGCGTGACTTTGAAGACATTAAGCACGCAATGACACCTTTTCGTTTTTCTCTGTTTATTTTGGGCCTAAACGTATGGTAATCGGGCCAGCCGGCAATAGGTGCCCTTTTTAAATTCCAGCCCCTACCTCTCCAAATCCCTCTGCACGTCCCTGCTGATAAGCAGCCAATGGAGCTGAACTCCTCTGCCATTCATCTAAGGACAACAACCTTTATAACCTTTTCATCATTCTCCCCAACCCCAGGGGAACGCTCACGTAACACCACACACACACACACACACACACACACACACACACAGTTCTCACACTGATTGACCCGCTACGGTTCAGGGGGAACATTGAAACGGGACTCTCTCTCTCAAAGCCAAACGGAACGGCCTGGTGGGACATGGTGTGCCAGTGTCAGACATGGTGATGTGCGTGTGCGTGTGCGTGTGCGTGTGCGTGTGTGTGTGTGTGTGTGTGTGTGTGTGTGTGTGCGCGTGTGTGTGCGTGTGTGTGTGTGTGTGTGTATGCGTGTCAGCGGGTCTGGCAGAACAAACACAGTCAAAAGAAGCGAGCGGGTAAAAAAGGTTGCTCCCAGATGAAAGAGGAGGGGAGCTGACTCATTCTCCTCCTCCCTGCCTGCTCCTCTCTTCCCTTTCAATCTCTCTCGTCTCTCTCTCTCTCTCCACGCCCGGCTCCCACCTGAGTGAACGTTGTTGCACGCCGCCGCGGGGCCAAAACGAAATTCCCTTTGTGTTCCTTTGGCTTTCTCTCCTCTCCTCTGATTCAGCATTCATTCAGTGGTTTACTTTTTATTGCCGTGGCTTCTGTAGGAGACTGCCCGTCTATGAAGCCGAAAATGCGAGTTGAAAATATGAGACGGACAAACTCTCAATGCGTCGCATTCTGAGACATGTTGTGAGCTTTTAGGGGTCGGCAACGCCATCGTGCGATGAATTAATGTAAGAATCGGGCTTGAGAGGGCCGGTCTGTCAGTGGTGTAAAGTAACTAAGTACATGTACTCAAGTACTGTGGTCATCAGGTCATCGCGACCTCGTTGACATTAACTCTTTGACTGCGGACGACGCGATAACGCGTCAAGTGCTACTTTGTCCAGTTGGCCGTCGACGCGTTCGACGCGCTGGACGCGCGTTCATTGTTTAATCTCTGATTGCGCTATGCTGCTTAATATTCAATGTTATTCTCGAGTTCCACTTACTTCACGGACATCTGCATCCGGTTTCATGACCTGGATTCCGTTTCCGGTTTTTGATTTTTTTCCCCAGTCATTTTCGTCCAAAATAGGTAAATAAACGATTTTTCACACGGTATAACGGACAAACGGACAGGTTCTCTTCTATAATCTATGGTCTGGGTGACGATCAGTCATCGCCGTCGTGTATCACATCGTAATTTTGGCCGATCAAAACAATCTGGGACGACGTCACATCCGTTTTCATGGTTTTCCCTGTCTAATCTATCAAGAAGGGTGAGAGAGACCCAACGACCTGATCACGCTGTCATGTGCTGCTCTCTAGTGGCGGATTTGTGCTGGGTCTTTAAATTATGTGTCCTTAAATTATTTTCATGAGAAAAATTCA
Organism: Gymnoscopelus braueri; assembly: GCF_963280865.1. NCBI lineage: Eukaryota > Metazoa > Chordata > Actinopteri > Myctophiformes > Myctophidae > Gymnoscopelus > Gymnoscopelus braueri. Next base: position 27,756 of record NW_027660436.1, on the reverse strand, counting down.
AAATATAAAAATAAAAAAACTTGCTGGCACTGGGGGAGTACTCTATGAAAATACTCTGGCAGTCAAAGAGTTAATTGTCTGCTTTTGAAAATAGCATTTCTGGGCCAAAAATACATAGTAAAAAAAAAGTACACAGGAGCCGAGATACAGCCCTTTAAGTAATAAGTTAAACAAGAAGTGAATGGAGCAGCAAATCTTCAGATCATGATATCTTGGGTTCTGAACGTTTCCCCCCCCCCCCCCCAAAAAAAGTAGATTCAAAAACTCGTTATAAGTCCTTCTTGGCAGCCACACACACACACACACACACACACACACACACACACACACACACACACACACACACACACACACACACACACACACACACACACACACACACACACACACACACACACACACACACACATAATATAATATAATATTAAAAAAACTGTTTTTTTTCACAACCAGCGGTTGAAAACCCTTGAATTAATGGGCTAATGGTTGTGGACCATGTATGAGGAAGTGACATGTATTGATGGTGACAAGGTTCCTGCTTAGAGACAGAATATCTTCTTTTTTTTTAAATCTTTTTCAAACCTAGTTTCAGCCCAAATATGGAGTCATTACGTCATGGACACATCATAGGTGACTGACATCACATATTAGTCACATGAAGTCTGAGATCCACATGAAGCCACGCCCTCATTGGACCCTGTCTTATATTATTTATGTGTTGCTGTTGTTAGTCATGGCTTCCAGTTCCCACCTGATGTCGTGTGGGAGTTCAGACTGCTCCAGATCGTACTGAATAACTGCTAGCTTGCATAACGTCTTGAGACTAGGACTTAAGTCTAACATATACAGGTCAGCAGGTCTGTTTTCTCCTCCAGAGAGGATGATACGATCTCCCACAATGCAACAGCACATCCGACACATCCCACACGGTCCTTTCCCTTTGTACTCAACCTTCTCCCAGGAGAAGGTCTTTGGACTGAATTTCCACAGATCAGTGATTTTAATATAATCATTGTTTCTGCCACCAAATATGTACAGCTCTCCATTGTAGGTAAAGGCTGAATGACCAAAGCGTCTTTCTGGAAGAAGCTGTGCAGAAGGTGTGTTCAGCCAGCAGTTGGTCTCTGTGTCAAACACTCTGATGATGTTGTTGCTAAAGGAGGCTCCGCCCCCAAATACAAACATCTTTGTCCCGATGATGGTGGCAGAGTGAAGTGATGAAGCAGGAGGTGGAGTGCCTCTGGTGTTAATTAAAGACCAGACCATTGTGGTGGTGTCCAACTTGTACATGTCATCGTGGAATCCAGTCGCATTGTATCCTCCATGAATATACATGACCTTCTCCAAGACACAGGCTGTGTGGTTGGTCCTACTTTCTGGAACAGTTCCAGAAACCTTGGGCTTGAACCATCTGTGGGCGTCGACATCAAATGCATAAAGCACGTTGCAGCACTTACTTTTGTCATAACCTCCCCAGATGTAGACAATATTCTCTATCAGCACAGCTGTGCTGTAGATATTGGATGGAACCTCAAGGTGACATTCTCCTCTTCCAGTTGTCACTGGGGTCAACTTCCTCCAGCATAAAGACACTGTGTTGAAGATGTGAACATCAATCCGATCCTTGTTGTCGTTCCTGACCTCTCCAAATAAGTAGACTTTGTCTCCCACGGCAACAACAGCATGACACTCTAACTCTGGTCCTCTGCTCGGATGCAGCGTCCAGCAGAACATTTCTCACAAACAGCTCCTCCAGGGAAACGATTCCTCAAATCCTTCTGTGTAAATGAATGGCATCCTATTGAGTGCACAAGCACTTATATTGGTTCACTGATGCAAACATCACATACATGTTGGCCAATCAAAGAAGACGTTGGCTGTTGAAGTCCCTAATATGGCAAATTGTTCTGAGTGACGTCATGAAAATGACATCATCAACATGGCACCAGAAACCCAGATTGAAACCAAACTGTTACCACATTTAGTGCCAGAGGTTTTATAAAACAGGGTAGATCCAGTGCCAGCGCTTCTTACCGTTTACGGCGATCTGTTTAGAGCTGTAGACGCCTCCACGAGGACCCGGAGGTAAACAAAGGGTGTCTGGGCGACGGCCGAGGGTCCCGACTAACCACTGGAACAATACCTTTTGAACACTGTAAAAAGATATGGAGATATGGACCTTTTTCTCAAGATCCTATCCTAGATGTGGAATACCACAATGTAAAAATACTCTGTGAGAGTAAAAGTCCGGAATTCAAAATGTAAAGTAAAAGTACAAAAGTATTGGTATCAAAATGTACTTAAAGTACGCATGCGACGCATTGTGAGCTTGTAGATCTGCCATTTTCACATGGCCGGAATGTATGTAGGGCTGAAGTGGTTAATGTATGTCTTGTAATAATAATCAAAATCTAACAAAGTAACTAAAGTTGTCAAATAATTGTAGTGGAGTAAAAGTACAATATTTGCCTCTGAGATGTAGTGGAGTAGAAGTAAAAGTACTGACAATTGGAAATAATCCAGTAAAGTAAAAGTACTTCAAAATTGTACTTAAGTACAGTACTTGAGAAAATGTACTTAGTTACTTTACACCACTGCCAAAGAACAATCTCGACACATTCCTTTTCACAAAATGTTTCATATTTGATGAAATATATAACTATTAATATATAATGGCGGTCCGATTGGGCTGAAACCGTGTACAAATGTGTGGAGTCATACGTCATGGATGACGGATGTTACAGGAATCCATGGCATGGTGTCCCCCCCCCCCTGGAGATCTGTCCCCCATATGGATCTGGAGATCTGCACAGGATCCTATTTTTAATATACACATTTGGCACTTCCTGGAGCTCTCCGAATGGAGTGTGTTTACACACACACACACACACACACACACACACACACACACACACACACACACACACACACACACACACACACACACACACACACACACACACACACACACACACACACACACACACACACACACCTCACTGTGTGTATATTTAGACATGTTTTCCCACTCTGGGACACAGAGGAGTGGAAGTGGAGGAGGTGGCAAAGGAGAGGAGAGGAGACACAGAGAAAAGGACAGAGAGAGAGAGAGAGAGAGAGAGAGAGAGAGAGAGAGAGAGAGAGAATAAACACACCTCATTAGATGTGTATTATATTGTTTGTGTGGAGCAGACGAGACACACAAACACACCTAAACAGTAACTAACACACACAACACACACACACACACACACACACACACACACACACACACACACACACACACACACACACACACACACACACACACACACACACACACACACACACACACACACACACACACACACACACACACACACACACACACACACACACACACACGCACAGATACTGACATGACTTTCAAGTCAGGCATATGCGTTCCCACAAACAAACAAACAAACACACACACACATGCACACGCGCGCGCACACACACACACACACACACACACACACAAGTGCGTTTTCAGCAAATAGGTCACATGCAAATGAGCCTTCCTTGACAGATGTATTTATGTGTGACAGACAGAGGAAGAGGAAGTGAGCGACAGGGGAACGGAGGCGGGCAACGTGGGGGGGGGGGGGGGGGGCGAAGAAAGACGAGGATCACGAGACAGAGCGACATGAAGGACAAGCCTGCATCAGAGATGAGACTATAGGGATCGTTATAATCCTTATCGTATATTAAGATTAAAAATTATCACAATAATCATCGTGGAGATTAAACTTTTTTTTTATTGACATCTTTTGTCATACACTGGATCTGAGTCGGCCCTGTTGTAATTTGAACGCTTTTCTACGCTTACACCAAATCTCTTCGCCAAAAATAGCAGATATGCAAAAAACGTTGTGCGCTTGTAGATCTGCTATTTTTGGGCTAATGTCCCCCCCCCAAGAATATGGATGCTGCGATTGCAAGTGCAAGTAGAGACACATTGATTTGAGCTAAAAAGCATTATTTTACACTTTGGCTATTCAAAAATAGCAGATCTACAAGCGTGCCACGCTATGAGCTTGTAGATCTGCTATTTTTGAAAAATATAAAAAATGTGTGCAAATCTTTGAATACATATTATTTTAAAGCGAACATTTTTAACTCAAATCTGTGTTTCTGGGGGTCGCTGGAACAACATATTTTGAGAAGGGGGTCGGCGGCCAAATACATGTCATTTTTTACATGAAAAAGATTGAGAACCACTGATATAGAAACATGATTTTTTTAGAAAACTGTTGGGATTTAGAAGACATTTGTAGAATGGGCTTCAGGTCTTAATGGGTTAAGAGTTTTAAACATTATGGTCTCTGTTGGGTGGAAACCTCACAAGTCCAAAACTCTTACTTTTCAGGATTCAAATTCTAAAATAGCTAAAGTAGCAGATCTGCCTCCCATCCTGCTCAGCTTTCACATTGGTGTTCTGTGCCCATTCTGCCCAAGTGCACTTGAATCAGCCACCCATTGGGATCGGGGGAAAATAATGTCAGCGCGTGTACGCACGCACACACACACACTCACACGCTCACACACTCGCACGCACGCACGCACGCACACACACACACACACACACACACACACACACACACACACACACACACACACACACACACACACACACACACACACACACACACACACACACACACACACACACACACACACACACACACACACACACACACACACACACACACACACACACACACACACACACACACACACACAGCTTGTTGATAGTTTTAAGTGTCTCAGCGGACTGGTTATACTTTAACCCATTAAGACCGGGAACGCATCTGTGTCAAGATTTCTTTGGCTATTAAAAAAAAAAGCAGATCTACAAGCTCGTAGTGCGGCACTTGGTGCCACGCTATGAGCTTGTAGATCTGCTTTATTTATTTTTTATATCTTGAAAATGTGTGCAAATCTTTGAACATTTATATTTTTTAAAGCGAACACTTGTAACTCAAATCTTTAGCTTCTCGGGGGTCCCTGGAACTAAATATGTTTAGATGGGGGTCCGCGACCAAATACATATTTTTGGGGGTCCTTGACATGAAAAAGGTTTGAGAACCACTGATATTATTATAGCAACATAAGTGTTGTAGATTGTAGATGCGTTCCCAGATGTAATGGGTTAATGTGAGACACGCCCCCTCCCCCTCGCCCGCGTCACACAGTCGACGCACAAACCCCCACTAGTCCCCCGTCCCCCCCCCCCCCCCGCAACACGTTTCCATCACTGTCAGAAAACCATCCAGATCCACTGAAAGCACACGTTATTAACCACATGAACCCTATTATGGGGCCCAGTTTCAACCTTATCTTCATAATAATTGCTCCTCACTCCTTCACTAATGCTCATTATACCATATGGCAGCATTTCCATCTCTCCTCCCTCTGTGTTCACACGCTGAAATACAAGCCATTGTTCTTCAGTAATGAACAAAAATATATAAAGCCCACAGACATAACCACAGTATGGAGATGTTGTTGAAAAAGGGCTAAATGTTCCTTTAATTCAACACTAAGGGCGTCCAAATGTTACCAAATGGGTCCATTTGGTCACATTTTACACTCTCTGAGTTACAAATGTTACCAAATGGGTCCATTTGGTCACATTTTGCACTCTCTGAGTTACAAATGTTACCAAATGGGTCCATTTGGTCACATTTTACACTCTCTGAGTTACAAATGTTAGCAAATGGGTCCATTTGGTCACATTTTACACTCTCTGAGTTACAAACCAGTACATGAACAGAGGCCTTTGCTGTATATAACAATTTAGTTACAATAATGACAATTTTTTTCCTACCCTGACTTTTGCCTTCTTTTGACCATGTTGCGATTAACGTAGTAGGCTATACTTAAAGTCCAATCTTTTTTGTTTCACTTTTATAACCCATTAAAACCGGGAAAGCATCTGTGTCATTTTTTTTTTTTTTTAAACATTATCAGATGGGGGTCCGCGGCCAAATGTATATCATTCTGAGGGTCTTTGGCACAAAAAAGTTTGAGAACTACTGATTTAAAAGGCTTTTGTAGAATCAGCCTCAGGTCTTAATTGGTTCATATTTAAAATAGTAGGGTTTGTGTTTAGTTTAAATCTTAAGGCGGTTACACACCGGCGAATATGCGAATATACGCAAAATTCGGACTCGTTCCGAATAATTAAAAGACGCTTTTTTCGCTCCGCGAAACTGGTGTGGAAGCTTGCATTGACTTTATAAGGTTTAAAAAGAAAACGTATAATTCGCATGAAAAAAATCGCCCCTGTGTGTAAGGACCTTTAGTGTTTGTGTTTAGTTTAAATCTTAGTGTTTGTGTTTGTGTTTAAATCTTAGTGTTTGTGTTTAGTTTAAATCTTAAGGTTTGTGTTTAGTTTAAATCTTAGTGTTTGTGTTTAGTTTAAATCTTAGTGTTTGTGTTTGTGTTTAAATCTTAGTGTTTGTGTTTAGTTTAAATCTTAGTGTTTGTGTCAGTGTTTAGTTTAAATCTTAGTGTTTGTGTTTAGTTTAAATCTTAGTGTTTGTGTTTAGTTTAAATCTTAGTGTATGTGTTTAGTTTAAATCTTAGTGTTTGTGTTTGTGTTTAGTTTAAATCTTAGTGTATGTGTTTAGTTTAAATCTTAGTGTTTGTGTTTAGTTTAAATCTTATTGTTTGTGTTTAGTTAAAATCTTAGCGTTAGTGTTTAGTTTAAATCTTAGTGTTTGTGTTAGTGTTTAGTTTAAATCTTAGTGTTTGTGTTAGTGTTTAGTTTAAATCTTAGTGTTTGTGTCAGTGTTTTGCCATGTAGTTGGGGGCCGACTTAGTTGCAATTGAGAACCAACTGTGTTAGAAACTTTTCCTTCTTTCTCTGTCCTCGGACGACAATAATAACAAAGAAAAAACAGAACCCAGCGGTAACATTAACTAGACTGACTGCAGCACAGTGCTGCTGCTCATACACTGAGAACAAGTTTTAAATTGCGCAGTGGGAATGAACAATAGAACAAACAGCGGAAGAGAAGATAGGAGAACGAGGACGGAATCCACCATAAAGATGAGAGAGGGCCCATATAACAAGGGAGTTGATGATGATGGGTGGAGGAGATGCGGGGGGTGCAATGAGAAGATGAAAACCTCTCCCTATAGGTGGAGATAAAGCAAGACGGAGGAGAGGAGAGGAGGAGAATGGAGAGGAGAAGAGATTCTTGGGGTGGAATGAGAAGATGAAAACCTCTCCCTAGGTAGAGTTAAAGCAAGAAGGAGGAGAGGAGAGGATAAGACAGGAGAAGAGAGGAGAGGAGAGGGGAGGGGCTCATGGCCTCAGATGATAAATCCATGAATATATATCAACGCTAAATACGCACGCGCACACACACACACACACACACACACACACACACACACACACACACACACACACACACACACACACACACACACACACACACACACACACACACACACACACACAGAGAGAGAGACAGAAATGCACACATCATTACACAGGATTATTACCAGAGGGGGAGATTAGCAGTTTTCCTGTGGCAACACAAGTAACACTTTATCATGATAATAAAGCAGAATGAATGAATTCTCATTGAAGTGAGAGAGAGAGAGAGAGAGAGAGAGAGAGGAAGAGAGAGAGAGAGAGAGAGAGAGAGAGAGAGAGAGAGAGAGAGAGAGAGATGAGTCAGACAGAGAGTTCAGGGCCTTTAACACGATCACAGCGCAGACATGCAGGAGAGGAGAGGAGAGGAGAGGAGAGGGCCGACGAGGACATGCCAATACGGATGAATATTTCATCAACGTAACACACACACAGTCACTGAGACTGGTGCCCAGAGGGGGGGGGGGGGAGAGACACACACAACTAAGCCTGGAAGGTAAAGGTGTCCTGAACTCTCGCATTCAATGTCTGGTGATGCTAACTCAGGCTGACACCACACACACACACACACACACACACACACACACACACACACACACACACACACACACACACACACACACACACACACACACACACACACACACACACACACACACACACACACACACACACACACACACACACACACACACACACACACACACAAAGGACTGGTGTGCCGGGCTCTTTTTTTCCTCCGACTATTGTCTATTATCTGAGACCAAGCATGGCTTCTCTTCTTCTCTCCAACTAAACCTGACACCCGGACAAGAGAGAGAGAGCACTGGTGGGAGCAGATTAGAACGAGAGAGAGAGAGAGAGAGAGAGAGAGAGAGAGAGAGAGAGAGAGAGAGAGAGAGAGAGAGAGAGAGGGTGGGTCGCGCTTTATTAGAAAGAACAGAAAGACGGCTGAGAGAGAGAGGGCAGAGGGGGGGACGGGGACGGGGGGGGGGGGGCATTGAACTTGGAACTTGGACTTAGCAAGAGGGTGTGTGTGTGTGTGGGGGGGGGGGTAGTACCAACGTGAGCGGGGAGGAGGGAGGAGGAGAGAAAAGGTGGGGGTACGGGCGTGAAAAGATAACGGTGACGTCGTGTGCAAGTGGAAAGGAGAGAGAGAGAGAGAGAGAGAGAAAGAGAGAGAAAGAAGACTGATTACTTCTTGGCGTTTTGTGCCAGAAATAGCACATCATCCACAAGTAGATCGGCTAATTTCGGAGAATATGTTAAGTATGAGAGGATGGTGTGTGTGTGTGTGTGTGTGTGTGTGTGTGTGTGTGTGTGTGTGTGTGTGTGTGTGTGTGTGTGTGTGTGTGTGTGTGTGTGTGTGTGTGTGTGTGTGTATGTGTGTGTGTGTGTGTGTGTTTGTGTGTCGTGATCATTATACAGACTAAGCCGTGCCACGGCGAGCACACACGAGTAGAGATTTCCTCCAACCATCGTTCTCTTCTCTGGCGCGTCCGTCCACCCAGGGAGTCAACTTTAATTAACCCATTAAGACCTGGAACGCATCTGTGTCACTTTAGATTTCTTTGGCTATTCAAAAATAGCAGATCTACAAGCTCATAGAGCGGCACCGAGCTTGTATATCTGCTATTTTTGAAAAAAAAATCCTGTTAGGATTTAGAAAACATTTTTAACTCTTTGACTGCGGACGACGCGATAACGCGTCAAGTGCTACTTTGTCCAGTTGGCCGTCGACGCGTTCGACGCGCTGGACGCGCGTTCATTGTTTAATCTCTGATTGCGCTATGTTGCTTAATATTCAATGTTATATTCGAGTTCCACTTACTTCACCCACATCTGCATCCGGTTTCATGACCTGGATTCCGTTTCCGGTTTTTGATTTTTTCCCCCGGTCATTTTCGTCCAAAATAGGTAAACAAACGGTTTTTCACACGGTATAACAGACAAACGGACAGGTTCTCTTCTATAATCTATGGTCTGGGTGACGATCAGTCATCGCCGTCGTGTATCACATCGTAATTTTGGCCGATCAGACCATCTGGGACTACGTCACATCCGTTTTCATGTTTTTCACTGTCTAATCTCCCAAGAAGGGTGACAGTGACCCAACGACCTGATCAAGCTGTCATGTGCTGCTCTCTAGTGGCGGATTTGTGCTGTGCCTTTAAATTATGTGTCTTTGAATTATTTTCATGAAAAAAAATCAAAATATAAAAATAAAAAAACACGAAAATTGCTGGCACTGGGGGAGTACTTTATGAAAATACTCTGGCAGTCAAAGAGTTAAGAATGGCCTCAGGTCTTAATGAGTTAACTCTTCTGTTTATCCACCATTATTACGTTAATACAAATGGGTCTTTTCTGTGTAGAGCACATTAGCCTGGGAAAAACTATTTAAATGATAATAGAACATAGAATAATGTCATGGTGGTGTTTTTCTTCTTCTTTAAAACCTTGAATAAAACAAGTGTTCTTTGTGATAGTAGAAACTTAATGCATACATAACTAAGGTAGCTTCATTGATCCAAGTAGGAACAATCCACTGATTGATCATTAACACATTGGGTGCCAGAGGTTTATTAAAATATTATACGTTGAGTGCCTGCATTTCTTCCATCCACTTGCGTTATACGTTTCGTGCTGTGAGAAGCCCAGACGCGGAAGTGCATGTAAACAAAGCGTGCGTGCGAGACGGCGGAGGGTCCCGACTAACGCCTGGAACAATAATATTTCCAACGCGACCCTCCATTGCAGCGTGATCGCCGATCGAAAACGGCTCGTTTCCACCACGTTAAAAAGAAATGGAGATATTAAGCTTTTAGTCAAGGAGATAACATTGAAAACGCCGACCGGAAGGATTTTTGACATGGAGCCACATCCAGCCTCTTCTTCTCAGAAACTCTTTGGGTGATGTCAAAGTTTCGTTTTAGCGCCCCACGTGGGCCACTCGTATAAAAATAGAATTGGGTCAAAAACGGTCCGGACCGTTTTCGGCACTTCTCGTTTGGACCCTCAAAAACGGTCCGGACTGTTTTTGGCATTCAATGTGTTAAAATAAACATGCTCTGAAGATGCATCAGGGCCCCGCCCACTTCAGTGGTCTGATGGGTGGGTTAGGCCCACCCACTTCAGTGGTCTGATGGGTGGGTTAGGCCCACCCACTTCAGTGGTCTGATGGGTGGGTTAGGCCCCGCCCACTTCAGTGGTCTGATGGGTGGGTTAGGCCCCGCCCACTTCAGTGGTCTGATGGGTGGGTTAGGCCCACCCACTTCAGTGGTCTGATGGGTGGGTTAGGCCCACCCACTTCAGTGGTCTGATGGGTGGGTTAGGCCCACCCACTTCAGTGGTCTGATGGGTGGGTTAGGCCCACCCACTTCAGTGGTCTGATGGGTGGGTTAGGCCCCGCCCACTTCAGTGGTCTGATGGGTGGGTTAGGCCCCGCCCACTTCAGTGGTCTGATGGGTGGGTTAGGCCCACCCACTTCAGTGGTCTGATGGGTGGGTTAGGCCCACCCACTTCAGTGGTCTGATGGGTGGGTTAGGCCCCGCCCACTTCAGTGGTCTGATGGGTGGGTTAGGCCCCGCCCACTTCAGTGGTCTGATGGGTGGGTTAGGCCCCGCCCACTTCAGTGGTCTGATGGGTGGGTTAGGCCCACCCACTTCAGTGGTCTGATGGGTGGACACGTGTCCAGAAAAGGTTGAGAACCGAGAGGGAGCAGTGAAGCGCATCGGACATGGTGGCCAATCATAGGTACTGCAGCTTATTACGGCTGGGGGCCAGACACATGAAGGAACGCTTTCGACCAATGGGCTCGACTCACCAGCTTGCGCGCGGAGGTGACACTACTGCGCATGCGATACGATGCGCAGAGTGACGCAATACGCGACACATAGGCCCCGCCCTTCACATTTCCCAACCCGGAAGAAGGGGTGAAAAGGGAGTACGCGCTGGGTGAGCAACTCCATACAAGTGGATGGGCGGAGATTTTCCGTACCTCTCCATTATGTTTTAAGCGTTGTGGAGTTAGCATGCTGTCCCCCAACTCTGCTTTGGGATTCCTCCCTGGTATCCACTCCGGTTCCCTCCCACAAGAACATACATGCACATTATCAGAGCGCAACACCCGAGCGCAACCAAGCATAAAATGACTTGTCTTTTAGTTCTACTGGATCTCTTCTCCACTAGATCCCTCACTAACATTTTAGTCTAGTTTTTATTTGTTGACGAAATTGTCAATATATTTAGTCATAGTTTTAGTCACCCACTGTTTTCGTCAGTGAAAAAAGGTAGCCGACGAACATTTTTCGTCATAGTTTTAGTCGACGAAATCAACACTGCTCGCTCCTCCTGACAGCGCCCTTCACCAAGGTGCTGGCATTGCAAGTGGAGTTTGGGTCCCCGAGCGCCGGCCCGCACCGCACCGTGCTCTGCTCACTCACTGCTCCTTATGGCTCACATGTCCCCGCGCGCCGCACCGTGCTCTGCTCACTCACTGCTCCTTATGGCTCACATGTCCCCGCGCGCCGCACCGTGCTCTGCTCACTCACTGCTCCTTATGGCTCACATGCAGAGCACACGTTCCCCCCCGAGGGGACAATGAAGTATATCCAATGCCCAAAAAATAAAAAAACAGGCTTTCATGAGAAAAGAGGGAACAGGGTCATTCCCATTGTACGTGTCGTTGCACATTTGGATTAAAACGGAGCGTTTTAATCCAATAAGACCGGGACAGCATTGATGTAACTTTCAGATTTCTTTGGGCTATTGAAAAATAGCTGATCTAGTGTATATATAGTGCGGCACTCGGTGCCACGCTATGAGCTTGTAGATCTGCTATTTTAGAAAAATTGTGAAAATGTGTGCACATCTTTGAATATATATTTTAAAGCGAACATTTGTAAAATATTGTGTTCCAGGGAGGGACCCCCAAAAGCACAGATTTGAGTTACAAATGTTCACTTAAAAAATATATACATTCAAAGATTTGTAGACATTTTATGTAGATTTCTTTGGCTATTCAAAAATAGCAGATCTACAAGCTCATAGCTCATGAGCTTGTAGATCTGCTATTTTTGAATAGCCAAAGAAATCTAAAATGACAGAGATGTGTTCCCGGATTTAATGGGTTAAGGACACAAAATTGCAATGACTTGCTTCTTGCCAATCCGGTTATTTGTCAGTCAGTGTAACATTGTGATGTTGACCAAAATTGCATTTCTCTTTTTTGGGAGGTGCGGCTCGTTCAAAACTGCAAGCGGTTGCGATATACTATACATAGAGAACTGTATTTTTAGCAAATGCACTTACAGAAACATCTAAATAGACTTGAATCTATAGAA